>NW_012133437.1:15367-58247 GCF_000313525.1 Fibroporia radiculosa | reverse complement strand
ACATGGCGGCGAGATGGAGGTTGGCTGCAACTGCAACTGCAGCTGGATACGCGCGCGGCTGCCTTCACGACCGTGTTCGAAAATGAACGGTCACGTGAAGGTATCGCGTCGATCCCGTGACCGTGTCGGAGCATGAATGGGCGATCTCGCCCGACAACCCTCCGCAGCGGCGCAGGTCCTGGTTGACCCAGCACGCTCTGGCTGCACGGGTTGCAACACCGTTTCGAAAGAGCACCGGGCACGATCTGGGAAAAAATGTGCAGGTATTGCATTTCTCGCTTTTTGTCAAGGTTTACAAGCTCATCGCTGCGCCACTGTTCTCCAGCCGTCGAGTACCGACTCGAGGGACCTGCTAGGCCCTTGCTCTATGATGGTTACGTGGCTGCTCTCTCTGAAATGCCCAACATGCCATTGGTCATGTCCTCCGTTCCTGATGCGGCCGACGTATAATCAACGTGCTGTAAGATGAACAACGGCATTAATCTCATGCTGATTGTGTGGCTCGTGTCTCGAGTGCTAGTGTGTGTTCCTGTCTACATAGATAGACCCTCTCGAGTGCTGGTGTGTGTTTCCGTCTACATAGATAGACCAACTTTGGTTCTGCCGGCACCAAGAGTACCCCCTTTCGCAGGTCCTGGCTGCTGTGGGGCCATCCATAGGCGCATGGGGCGTCTGGAGAGTCATAGTGTGTATTCGCATTCCCAGTTTCAACAGCACTGCAGCTCACCGGCCCATATCCAGTAGGGCGCGCGTAGGGAAGACTTTGAAGGTGTTCCCTAGATGGGCTATTCTCGCCTGGGAGCTCGAGCCGCACGTTTCCCCGGGGCCGTGCGCGCACCTCGTCAGCCTGGGCACACCTTGCTCAGCAGTGAGCCGGTGATCAATCGAGAATGATGTGCCGCCCCCTGGACCATGCGTTCGGCCGCGTCGTTTGAACCTTGAACCCAATCACAACACGGGCTGCGGGAGCATACACTTGGGAATGCTTATGCAGCCAGCGTGACAGGCGCGGCTGGGGCATGTATGTGGCGTCCAGGGACATTGACACCGGGCAGAGGCCTGGTAAGTCGTGGAGCCGACGGGCGATTTTAGACTATTGGGCGCGATGGACCCCCGGAGCATGCACTGCTCGGGCAGAGTTGACGCTATTGCTAGCATGTATACCGTCCGGGTCTCGATGTGCGTACGTGGTATTTCGGCTGTGCCAGCATCCGACCATCGGTGTATGGCGTCGCAGATGCGGAGATCGTCGCTCGGGCCACTATCATTCGGGTCGTGGTGGGTGACCAAGCGGAGTGACATATATGCGATTTTGAAGGGTCTATCGTCCTACCAACGTTATCGCAGAGCATGTATCACCAAGGAGGAGATGCGGCGGCTGTGGACAACTCTCCACAGGGTCGGCGTCGGCGCCTGGGCTAGCACTAGGCTGGTGTGCGGGGGCGCCTTGTAGAGTGCTCCTTTTCCTTGGGATTTCTTCGGACATTCCATGTGATATTGTGGCATGGGCGCGCGACGGATGCGGATGTGCTAGAGGCTGGACTGCTCGCCGGCGGATCGTCGCCACGCGAATTCATTGTAGGCTGGAGGCACGGGGACGAGAGATGGAGGCGGGGACATATGTCACGGACCGGGGGGGAGGCCAATGGCATATCGGACTCTGAGACACAGCGCTGGGGGGGAAAAGCGTGTTCTGTTATCAGAGTTGATCAGAGCAAAGCGAGAGGGGGAAGGCGGCTGGTGAGACACGCCGAGATCTGGGAAAAAGAGCCCCGGATCCATAGATAGTCGACCTGGGAGAAGAACGACAGACGGTGGAGACTGGCTGGGCCTCCCGCTCCAGCGGTTTACATCATCCGACGACGACGGCATGGCCAATGCGTCGCAAGTGAGTGTGCAGCGGGGCCAATTGTCGCAGGCTCGTTACAGAAAGCAGGGGCCCAGTCGCATACATCCCCGCGCGGAGAAGCAGCGAGGGCGCTGGCTGACGACCGAGAGAGACAGCGGGTGACAGGGTCAGCAGACTGAGTGGGCGACGTTGAGACGTAAAGAGGGACAGCGGAGCTCATCGTCGTCCACGGCGAGGGCAGAGCCGAAAATGCGCGGGGAGGCGCTGGCCGGATCTGGCTGTTAAAAGCCCCTCGGCGGGCGCACCTCTCCCCGCCTCCCTCCCTCCTCCTCCTCCTCCTCCTCCTCCCCGCCGTCGCTCTCCCTAATTTCTCCCTTCGTCATGCCCGGTGACATCCTCAGGAAGAGAAAGATCGCCGTCCTTGGTTCTCGCTCAGTCGGTACGCCCCTCTCTTCTCTCCCGCCGCTCAACCTCATCCCGCAACAGGGAAGTCTTCGCTCGTTATTCAGTTCATCGACAACAACTTTGTGGAATCCTACTACCCTACCATCGAGAGCACCTTTTCCAAGAGCATAAGCTACAAGGGCGTCGAGTACGACTGTGACATCATCGACACCGCCGGCCAGGTCCGTCCTCTCCCTCCCATTCTCCCCCCGAGCTCACCCCCCCGTGCACAGGACGAGTACACCATCCTCAACTCCAAACACGCCATCGGCATCCACGGCTTCGTCCTCGTCTACTCCGTCACGTCCCGCAAGTCCTTCGACATGGTCCAGGTCGTCTACGACAAGATCATCGACTTTTGCGGCATGAACTCTATCCCCTGCGTTATCGTCGGCGCAAAGACCGACCTCCAGCAGAGGTACGTCTCGGGGCAGCCTGCACATCTCCTGCTGTCCCAACCCCCGCCCACATCATTTTCCTCACAGCACAACCAGACAGGTCGCCCCCACTGAAGGCGAGGAGCTCGCAAAGAGCCACCACGCCGCCTGGATCGAGACCAGCGCGAAAAACAACGTTAACGTCGGTACGTCCGTCCCCTCCTCCCGCTCCGCTCACTTCCTCATGCTACAAACCCACAGCCAAGGTCTTCGAGCTCTGTCTTGGCGAAATCGAGAAGGCCGCGCCAAATAGCAACGCCACCGAGCCTCCAGCCAGCAAATGCGTCATTATGTGATGTAGCCTAGACTTTCTTCTCCGTCTCTTTTTGCCGCATCTTGCATCCACCATAGAACGTTTACACTCCCGCGCCACCTCAGCACCCATTGCATTAATCTCCCTCTCGTCATGCTGCATCGCTCTCTCCGCCTCCTAACCTATCATCTGCGGCCGTTGCTCCCTTCCGTTTCTAGGGGTCTTCCTATGTGTATTCGGACTATTGGATACCGTCTGTTCCTGTGCAGCTGCCATCCTGTTCCTTGACTCTCCACCAGTATGTACTGTCTGTATGAGTCTATGCTGTCTGTCGCCCCTCGAGGACTTCTATCCTGTACTAGCCCTTCTTAGAGGTTCTAATAACACGACCGCTAATCCCATTGCGCCGATTGGCGATGTGCCCGATACAATGGCGGCGCCTAGCAGTCCAGATTCATCACACGAGTGCGTTGTGCGCAGCAAATCACAGACACGCTGTTTTCGCACAGACGCCTCTACTAATACACATCCGTCGACAGTATTGCTCTGACGCCGTTCTCTGTCTTCCTGCATTCCACCGCTCACGCAGTCCCATCCCCGAGGAATCTGGCCTTGATTTCCCTCCCCTGCAGTCCCACCACCTTGATCACCTGCGGGTCCCCCGGCACGAGGTCGATGGCCTGGTCGCTCCACTGCGCGGCTGCTCCCTCGACGTCGAGAACGATGCCCTTGATCGGCTTCTGCGTCGCCAGCTCCACCGTCTCGCCGTCCGCGCCAACAGTAATGCGGAGCCCGAGTTCTTTAATGTCGGGGAAAGTGATGTACTTGAACGGCTCGGGCCTGGGTCACCCGGCGTCAGCTCAGCTCGGCCCTCCGCGCCCGCGCGTGCGCGCAGACGCTATCGATGCGTGAACACGCACCAGTTCGAGTAGCGCCCCAGCACCGCCCCGCCCGCGTCGAGCAGCCGCGCGGAGACGACGATCGTCTGGGGCACGTCGCTGACGCGCGTGCGCCGCGGCTGCCCGGGCAGCGGGCCCGCGAACAGCTCCGTGCTCGCGTTCGGCGCGAGCACGACGTCGCGCGCAAACGTCTCGCGCCAATCCGAGTGCAGGTCGAACGCGGCGACCTCGAGCGACGCCTTCTTCGCCGCGAGCGTGCTGTTCGTGCCCCAGATCTCGAGCACCGTCTCGATCACGAAGAACGCGGCGGAGAGCTCGTCCGCGAACGTCTTGTGCTCCTTGCGCGTCATGCCGACCGTGTACGGGCGGAGCTCGCGCTTGATGCTGAAGTACGCCGGCTTCGGGCGCAGGAAGTAGTCCACGATCGCCCACGAGGTCACCGGCCAGCAGTCGTTGATCTGGCAAGCGTGAGCGTGAGACGTCGTAGTAGGGTACACTCAGATCCTGCTAGGGCAGCCGCGCACCTGCCACACGAGGGCGCCAGCCGTGTATTCTCTGCCTTTCCCGCGCCAGTTCCGCCGCCAGAGGCGGTATGCCGACGCCAACGTCTCGGCTTGCATGATCTGAGTGTAGTACACATAGCTTGGGGACACGGGTAAACAGCCGCTTGCTTGGTCCGGCTAGACGTGAAACGCTCACCTGTCCATGTCGAACGAGTGCTTGAAATTCTCCACGAGGTAGAGCTGGATTGATGGTTCGAAGCCCTCAGCACTACCCGTGACAGCCTAGACTAGTAGGACCCACCTCTAACCGTCGTTCGAAGCCGTCAGCTTTGTTGTGGTTGTTCATGGTTCTTGCGCCCGGATTCGTCAGTCCCCAAATGACATAGAAACGTGGCCACACCGGCGCACCTCGACTGGGGAAACCGCTCAGACTTATCTCCGCCGAGCCAGTAGTCGACCGTACGGATGTCCGGGTACGCTTCCCTGGAGCCACAAGCGTCAGCGGAGAAATCGCAGGAGCAATTCAGCGGCCTCACATTCCGAATTCTGACACGAATCGGCCAGCCAGGATGTCCCAGTTGTGCCACGGCTCCTGCGAGCCGTGCCACACGTTCCCTACCGGTGCGGACACGTCAGATGATTCAATTGAGAACACCACTCTCGTAAAGGCGTACACTGGTGCAGGTCGCCATGCTTCTGGTCAGTCGTCGGTTTGCCGAACCCGCTGTACGGAGAACTGCGGTGGTAGTGAATATCGCTCAGCTTCTCGACGACGGTGGGTAGCAGGCGTTCGTAGATGTAGCGCGCCGGGAAGGTAGACGTGCGGAAGTCCGACGTCTCGTCAGAATAGTCCAGATCCAGTTTGCAGGACTCGGCGAGTTGATAATCTGTACTCATCAGGACTCATGGCAATGGACGTCCGCGTCGACTCACCCTCGTTGTTCCCAGCTTATCGAAAAACGTGGTCAAACGGATTCTCTCCTTGGGCCGAGGTTGACACGTACCGAAGATCACCACGGAAGGGTGATGTCTGAGCCTCTTCACATTTTGCTCTGCTTCTACCTCCACGGACTTGACGAACGAATCGTAGGCCGGATACTGAAGCCCAATCGGTCAATCGATCGGCCAGTGCGGATGAATAGTTGACATACCTGTCCGCATCCGAACATGAAATCCTGCCATACCAAGATGCCAAGCTCTGCAAACGCAACATGATTTCAGTCTGCCTACACGCCACATTAGCTCACGCACCATCACATAGGTCGTAGAAGTCATCGGCTTCGTAGATTCCACCTCCCCAAACACGGACCATGTTCTGATTACCATCGACTAGAAGCTGGAGCCATGCGCGATATCGGTCGCGAGTCATCCTTTAGACGAGTAGTCCATGAGGTATCGCATGACGTGATTGATAGAAGGACAAACGTAGTCAGAAAAGAGTCGGCCGGAATCCAGTTGGAGCCTGCGAGGCATTGGCATTTTTTTCTCAGCTTCTCGTCAATTGATCACACGCACCACCGCAAAAAATCCTGATATTGTTGATTTCGAACAGGAATGTGCGGCCCTCCTGATCGACTAGCGGTTCCTGGATGATTTGAGCACGACGGAATGCAATCTTCTGTGTCTTGTGATCGATGATGGCACCATGCTTCAGGAGAGAAAATAAATTGAGTCACAAGTATGGTCGGCAGTGCCGATACCGCACCTCGTCGGCGACCTCGATCTCCACGGTGTATTGAGGCTGTTTACCGTATCCGACCGGATACCATAGCTCGTACGTCCCAGCGGAGAGCTTGAATCGTGCCTTCGCTTCCGAATCAGAAATCTTGATGCTGTTCTGGCCCGTGACAAGAGCGCCGTCGGGCCCTTTGAGATTGACGGAGGCAATGCTATGGTTGTCACGCGACAGCACGAAGTTAACGTCCAGGTTGGCCGACAGGTCCTCGGACACATTTGCGCGAATATCGATATCGGTGATGCGGGCTTGATATGCTTCCAGCACGATGGGCTTCCACGGACCCACTGTCATGAGGACCGGGCCTACAGACCGTTCGTCAGTTATCACTTCTACCGGCAGCCGTGATCAACAGACCCCAGTCCCAACCATAACTGCGCGAAGATGTTAGGGTATTTTGAGTATGCAAGAACAAAAATGGCTCACTTGTATTGCGCCTTTCGAATATGGAGACGGCTAGAGTCGCCGTTCCACAGATTGTACTTTGTGTGGGCCTTCTCGATTTCTCTGCCCTGTAGGGATTATCCAATTGATATTATCATTATATGACAGGCGCGATTGATATCCTTACTTTTCGGAATGCACTCGCAAATTTGATAAGGAGTTCGTTATCTCCGACCTTCACATACTGCTTGACTGGGACCCTATGAGAGATGAACTGATTATCCGTCCTGAAGAAGTGCATTCATTCAGCAAAATGCGCCGTCGAAATACAACGTGAAGACTGACTCTAGTAACTGATGCCCGTTCTGAATGAAAGAAGTCATACAGTCAGCAAACTCCGACTTGATAGATCTGCGTGCAACTCACGAGTATCACGGTAGCAAATGTATCCAGACCATCAAACACAAGGTCTACGTTCGGGGCAGACACTTCTACTTCGCTGACGTTGAACTGAGTCTTGAATGCCCACGGTACCTCGCCGATCCCTACATCAATCAGCAGAAAGTTGAGCAATCGAGCGATATCGCATACACTGCACGTCCCATTCTTGCAGCCCAATGAACTGGATTATGAGTTTTCGGAGAACACGCCGGTGAGCGCAGCTCGTTCGGATCCGAGTGGTAAGAGAAGCTCACTGGGTCAGGGATTTTCTTGTGCTTCAATAGTTCGACATGAACGGTCGTCGGGAACTGATGCACCGACAGCCACTCGCCGTCCTTGACAACCTCCCCTCCTCCAACTTGGGTAAAGGTCCAGCCGTCATGCAGAGTCTTGCTTGTAACAGTCATGGTAAGTAGCTGAGAGTGCTGGTCGATGCGACACCCACGGTCGACTCACTTTTATTGAGGACAATTATCGATGCAGCGCACCGGGCAGCGAAGGTCAGCTGTGCACACCACGGATGGGCTCCCGAGGAATCCCCGACCAGCCCCGAGCCTAAGTTGAAGAACGGCGACGGTCGCCGGGCATGTCTCTCACTAATATCCGGCTGTACTGTACTCGAGCTGCAAGAACATGCACAATTGGTGTATCAGTCATGTGCTGCGGGACGGTTTTTCGGCGAAGTGAATGGGTTCAGATCGACAGGCTATATGCGGTATTTATTCGCAGTGTTGGAAGAATACGCAACGACATGGAGGGATGTCAAGTCAGTTACCATCAGAAACAGTCGTAATCACTAGTCAAAGTCGCCAGGATTTTTTGTTGCTGAAATGTATTGTCGCCTAAATGTAACTGCAAGGACCAACGAAGAGGCAGTATGTGAATGCTTTGACTCTACCCTTGATGCCGACGCATGCAACATCGCAGTACGCTGAGCCGTCTGTGAAGCATTGACTTATTTTTCCAAGGACGTCGACGATGGTAGTGGTGAAGTGGCAGCAGCCGGCGTCTGAGCGATCACGCTGAGCGGCTGCACGCGTTTGTGGTCCGCCCGCCATCGACATCTCCGCGACCTCGTCCCACACCTGCCGCAATTCATCTCGGTCCTGTTTATTCCCATTGCCTGTCCTCCCCGGCGTCCACAGGCGTCGGTGCGACGCAGATGAATTCGCTGACCTATCTCTCTCGCCAATTCGACGTGCTAGCTTCACCCCGCGCGCCACCATCCACCCCAGTCTCAGAATCTCCCCCGCCCCTCCCTGGAGACACAGACCATGCGGACCCCAGGCGACTTCGGTCGTGGTCGACCAGGTCCCTCCGTGTTCCGCTTCCCACTGGCTCGTCTGGGCCATGGTCTATCAAGCGGTCCCTTTCGTCACCTGCAGATGTCGCCGTCTCTGTCGACCAGCCCTTGCTCTATCCAACAAGGAATGCCCCTCTACCCCCTTCACGACCACCATCTAAGCCCTCTTCGCGACGCCCCTCCTTCTCGTCATCCGAGAGAGCAATCCGGCCCATATCGGGCTCAAACTCAATTCTCAGAAGCCTGTTCTTCACGCGTCTCGTATTGTCCTTCTGGAACGCCATCTGCTCTGCCTGGAGATCGCTCACAGGGCAATCGTCTGCACGCACGGTTGATGAGGTAGCCGTAGAGGACGCCTCGGAGGAGGAAGAGAAGGATACTGAAGACGAGAGTAAGGACGAGAGATCTGTACCATTAGACCATCCACAGCGAATTCCACCTCCATTACCATTATTGCCATTCCCTCCGCCAGACGCATTGACACCTTCGTATCCCATATCTCCCACTGTCAGTCACTCGCTTGCAGATATACCCTCATCTGTGGATTCCGATTCGGCATCTCAATCCACTTCTACTGCCGCGAGTTCTCAACAACTTCCTTCCGCATCGCGCTCATCTACACCAGGCTCCGCAACGCATAGAACGCCTGTGCATTTGCAGAAGACTTTGGTGCTGGATCTGGACGAAACGCTCATTCACTCAACCTCTAGACCAATATCATCCATGTCGTCAAGCAGCTCAGGCTTGTTGGGCCTAAGTATCTTTGGACGTCGTAATAAAGGTGCAGGTCATGTAGTCGAGGTGGTCCTTGGCGGACGCAGCACGCTCTACCATGTGTACAAGCGGCCTTTCGTGGATTACTTTCTCAGAAAGGTAAGTGATATTCTCAAGACATTGCGCTCAGTTGTAACTATCTAGATAGGTCTCAGGGTGGTATACACTCGTGATCTTCACGGCCTCAATGCAAGAATACGCCGATCCTGTCATAGATTGGCTAGATGCCGGAAGAGGGATATTGACTCGCCGCCTATTCAGAGAGGTCAGTGCGAATGTATCCAGCGTGTATCAGAGTAGAAGATGAGACTGATCTGGGTGCCAGTCGTGTACTCAACTCCCAAGTGGATCTTACACCAAGGATCTATCAGTCGTGGAGACGGACCTTGCGAGGGTGTGTTTAATCGATAATTCTCCCATTTGTTATAGTGTAAATGAAGGTTCGTCTTCCACCCTTCCTGTGTGATTGAAACCTAAGATCATGCCTAAATTTTGTAGCCAATGGCATACCCATAGAAGGTTGGACCCATGATCCTCACGACGAAGCGCTGCTGGACTTGTTACCAGTGCTCGACTCATTACGCTTCACCAAGGACGTCCGACGAGTTCTTGGCATTCGTGGCTTTTCATGACACAATATCAATGAGGGTTCTTGTTTGTGCATATAGGACATCTGGGTATTCTTGCAAGGACATCGTGGAAGATATTGGTCAATAACTTTGCTGGATTGTTTTGTCAATGTCGTAGCGTCACTGCATAATTATCTGCTTTTAACTCGCTTTGCATCCATATTATACTACTTGACCACTGATCAATTCAAGTTCGATAAACCTTACATCGTAATCGCGTATATCCTTCCGTCTGCACGTACGTACACGGACAACTTGCATCACTTTTACACTCATATCCCTCTATTGTAGAAAATGTCACCTAATTGACAAGATACCAGAATGTGGAGTGTACAATGTGTCGACTGGTGAGTTTGTGATAGCACTAATGAGACACGAGTGGGAGATCCCAGGGTAGTAAGATAATGGAGGTTATTAGCAACAGAACACACGACATAAACGGAAGAGAACATCTGATCTGGTATACTACATAGTCAAGGCTGCTTGCAACTCTCTAAGCTGAGCATCTTCGTCATCTTCAACTGCTATAGGTTGGCGGCCTTGTATATCCAGAATGAGTGTGGACGGACATTGGAATAGACGGTAGCTCTTACTATCTGCGATCCTTGTCGCTCCTGGAGGCTGATGCACTGGGACGTGATCCGCACCCATGAGCCTTTCGTTCAACTCGTCTTGCTCCAGATCAGCTAATTCCGCTCTCAACGAATCCTGCGCGAATTGTTACATGGACCAGTTGGGCGATGGCAACATGGACACTGACCTCGTCGATCTCCACGCCACTGTATGTGTTCGCGGAGATAGCCTCCGAAATCTCGTTCGCCAACTGAGTTTGTTCATGAATCTCGGCGACGGTCTGGTCGACCCTTTCAATTGACCTGAACGGAAAATGAGCGTGTCTTGTCTGCGCAATCTAAACACCTGTACAAACAGTTTGCCATGAATATCCCTCAGTGCGCCGCTCGCCTTCTTCATGGCGGCCATGGTCTCCGCATTGAAGCTTGCTGATTCCAATGTGTTCACTTGCATCTCAAGCTGAAAGCGTGTCCCCTGCAGTCGTTCCAATTCCTGTTCCGTAGCCTTTTTGCGCCGCAGGGCTGCCGTCGCGGCTGCGACCAACATGCGTTGCAGATTCAGAGTAGGTTCAAACCCGACCGCACTCCATATACCAAACCACTCACCATTCTTGTTCGTTACAGCATTCGACTTTGCCTTCTTCAACTCCTCGTCGATCTTCTTCTGCAAGTGTTCCTCTTTCTTGTCTATCATCTGCAGCTGCTGCCGCAGCGTCACAATAGCATCTCTTGACGACTGCTTTGTATCGCGACGACCTCCAAAGTAGCTCATGAATCCTGCCATCATCTTGATAATTAAAGTGGATACAGGTATTTAAGCACAAGCAATGAGCATAACAGTCCGGAACCCGGCCACAGCGTAGAGCAGATGTAGGATGCGACCACACAGTAACAAGCGCTCGCAACCCGGTCACTCGATTCGCTCGATAAGGCAATTACTGCGTATTCTGACTGTAAATTGGGCTGATCGCATGTTAATACTACTAATACTCAAGCAAGGATTATAAATTCGCCAGCGATAAGTGAGTCATCATAACATGAAGCAAATTCATTACAACAATGTGAACAAGCAAGGTCAACATTGGTATTGAAGGGCAGCGGGAGAACCCAACAGAGGCGAGCGTCACTCGTCTTTCTCCAAATCGTTCCCTGAGGAACCATCATCACTGTAGACATTTGATGAGTACCACCCATGATACTTGGCACTATTTCGACTTACTCTTCGTCGTCGCTGCGGTTATCTTCCGCGCCTTGCCCGGATACTACGCGCCATGCGACCAGGCATATTCTCCAGAACCACCAAATTTGAATAAACTGTCGATACGTGTTAACGGACTCGTCCAAGCTACTGGGGAGACCGCCATACCTGCAGCGTGATGAGCATGCTCAGGAAGGTGACATGAACCTCGGTGGTAATGCTGCGCTCGGGCGCCCATATAGATGGAAAGAGGTCTAATGCGGACCATGTAGACTTGATGGCGAGGAGGAACAGGACATGGCGGGTCGTCACCCACGAAAGCATGAAGAAAACAAAGGTCGCGTCGCAGAGCCTCGTGAAGGACAAGTATCGGAACATTTTCGCCAGCTAGTTGGCGACTAGTATCAGCTTCACCTCACAGCAGTAGAGCAATACTCACGGGGAGGAAAATATCACACCAATCCATGATCAACATGATGAGACATCCTATGCGCGTATAATTGTAGAAGTAGCTGCCAATCATCAAGAAAATGGTGATAACATGGTGGGTCATCATCTGCCAATGGTCCTGACGGTGGGCTTCCGCATTGATGATTAGTATTTGGTGCATATAGAACGCGGTGTTCAACGAGTAGTATAGTTTGACAGGTCCAGCAATGGGAATATGAGGATAATTTAGCCAGACGTCTATTGGGTCCAATATGCGGGTCGGGAGGTTGGAATGTACATACTGCATGACTCATGTCAAACTACGGAGGAAAGAGAATGAAGAGGTTCAAAGACCCACCAATCCAAAAGACCATACGAAAGTATAATAGACCACAGGCCAGCCTTGTTCCGCGAAGCGAATCACGCTTCGGTGCATTTTCTTGGCTTCTCTTCTGGAGATTATTACGCCTTGGGCACCTACTGAGTGCCCGTTACTGTTCGACACCACGCGCCGGGCACGCCCATTCTCATTCGCGACTGCCGTAGACTTTCCTTCGCCGTTTGACGCACCATTTGCCTTCCCGTTGCCATTAGACACGCCGTTGTGCCCATTCCCGTTCGCCTTCTTTTGTTTGGCTGAAGCTCGCAGCCTCAAGTCCCGCGTCAGCTTCCACTTCGCAAAAGGCTCAAGAACCCATAGGCGCAACACGTCACGCAAGACGGCCATGATTGCGATGAGGGTTATCAAGAGGCAGCCATCGAGAAGACCTGTTGTGTAATACGAGGAATCTGGGAACGAATCTGGGTTCGCTGGGACAGCCGTCGGGTATGATAGAGTAAAGAAGGGGATAAGGTACGGCGAAAGCCATTGTGGGGCCTGTTCGGTGTTCATTGTGCTTGCTGTATACGTGAGCCACGTCAAAATATCATGAGACGTCCGCTAGGCGCGTTCGTTATGTTTTTGAAAATCGTGACGAGCTGTCTACGATCGAGCGGATGGCTGTGAAGCTCAGTGTCAGATATAAGACATAAGCTGGAACGCGAAAATATGAGAGAACATACGCAAAGGGAAAAACCTCCCGACGCCGGCTGTCACAAAAAGGATATGGACGTGCAGAACGGAGACAGCCAACAGATGGTTGACCTCTACCCCAGCGTCTGCATAAATTGGACGAACGTGTACGGCGGCTTTTGTTACGCCCAATGCAACGTGTGACGTGACCCCCGCCTTGCTGTGGGCGCCTACATGAAGGGTTGGCCAATCCGGGGAAGGCAGCGTCACGGCGTGACCATTTTCTGCCCCGTGGGAACGCGACATGCCAGTCCGGGTCCCGAGATTGGGACATCTACCCGCCCTCCCCAAAAGTACTGCCGACCACGATGTCGAACGCTCAGCCCAACGCGACGCTCTACGTCCACAACCTGAACGACAAGGTCAACAAGGAGGAGCTGCGCTCGCAACTTTTCGCCCTGTTCACGACCTATGGCCGCGTCATCGATGTCGTTGCAGCAAAGGGCCCCAAGATGCGCGGGCAAGCGTTCCTCGTGTTCGCCGACCTGACGGGAGCGACCGCGGCGATGCGGGCCTGCGAAGGTATCGTGTTTTATGACAAGCCGATGGTGCGCCACCCATCTCAGAAGCCTTGCGTTTGAAAGTCGTTGATATGGACAAGTGTGCCCGCGCGTGCTACAGCGGGTAGAGTACGCAAAGACCAAGTCCTACGCGACCCTGCAGAGAGAAGACCCGAACTTCGTACCGCCAATGTCGGTGCATACGAAGAACGCGAACGCACAAGCGGCGTCCAGCGAAAAGCGGCAGAGGGATGACAGGATGGACGAGGATGAGCGGGCGCTGAAGAGGGAGAGAGCGGCAGACGATGACGACGACGATGAAGAGATGGAGATCGAGGATGATGATGATGGTGCGAAGGAAACGTCGACAGGTGGTGCGTATATCTTGCCCTGCCGCTCCCACTCAATCTGACTTCAACCTCAGGGGCAATGCCTGCGATCGTCCAGTCTCAGTCAGCAAGACTGCTGTGCACAAACCTGCCCCAAGAGGTCACAGACGACGTGCTCGCCGTCCTTTTCCAACAGTGCGTTCCTATGCTCCGTGGAGCGGCGATAGTCTGACTGATAATGAGATGCTCCCAGATATCAGGGATTCCAATCAACTCATGTGGCACAGTCACCGACACCAAATACGGCCGGACAGAACGTAAAAATGGCCCAAGTCATATTCGATTCGCCAGAATTAGCATCTGCTGCAAAAGAAGCACTGGATGGCTTCACGCTAAAGAAAGGATGGGTGATGTCTGTGGCGTATATCTGATGTGTGTTGTACTATCGGTAAATCCAATTTTATTGCTTTGGGCCCATTGAACGGTGTCTCTCATGACGTATCCGCATACGTATCTCATCGCACACAAGCGAGCCGCAACATGAGGAGAATGCGAACGCGTACCGCTAATCACGTCATTATGTACAGATACAGTACCGGAAACTTCCTTGCTTCTGAGTCCATGCTGTTCATGCAAGAGCGCTGTGGATAGCCTCGCCGACGCCCTTCGCCGAAGCGGGGTTCTGGCCAGTGATAAGCTTGCCATCAACAATGACTTTCACCTATCATTGCAGAATTACAGGACATATCAGCTAAATCGACGAATGCAAACAAATGGTACGACGTACACCCCACGGCTCTCCGGCCTTCTCGTATTTTGCGCCAAGCGCCTTAATTCTGTCCTCCAGGAGGAAGGGCACGTCCTGGGCAAGAAAGATCAACAAGTAGCCGGAAAAAGACCAGTTTGCAACACACTGACCTTGACCTTTCCGACCTGCTCTTCCTCAAAGTTCGAGAACCCAGTTGCGGCCTTTCCGTTGAAGATAGACTCGCCTGTGGAACCCGTGACACCTACGAGGGCACTGAACGCGCAACAGCCTATCAACATGTGCCTCCGGGATATACACAGTACACTCACGCAGGCCCATGGCACACGGCGGAGGTGATCTTCCCGGCGCGCCAGAACTGCACCATCGGAGCCGCATCAGCCATCCCGGGCGCATACACGCACTACCAGATGGGCGCACCTGATTCGCGAGATTGATGTTCACCGGATCCGTCGCAAGGTCGATGACGGGGCCGTGCCCGCCGACGTAGAAGATCGCGTCGTACGCGCTGGAGTCAACATCGGCGAGCTTTTTTGCCGCGGTGAACTTTGCCTGCACGACTGCGTCCTGCAGGAAGCGTGTGCTCTCATCGTCTGTGAACATCTTCACGCTCGACTCGTCGATGGGCGGGTTGGGCCCGTTCGGGGAGGCGAAGTCAACGGTGTGGTGTGGCGCGAGTACTGTGTGCGTTATGAGGTGAGATCTATGGCCCAGTAAACGGGCAGTGTGGGGTGCGTACTGTAATAGGGGTGTGCGGCCTCTGGGAGGTACCAGCCCTATTGAGAGATCGATGAGCGGCGAGGGACACGAGAGGAGGGGAGGATGTACCGTCTGAGCGCCGGTGAGAGTCTTGTCGCAGGAGGTATACACGAAGAGGATGCGTCCCATGGTGGGTATCAAGAGTAGCTGGAGGGGAAATTGGTGAGCAAGCGACGCCGATGACGTCCTGATATATGCGCGGAGGGGCTTTGTCAGATCTGTCGGAGGCAGGCGTGGCTAAACCAAGATCCTCCTGCATCGTCTGGGTGGGAGCCTCATCCCGGAATGGACGAGATGGGTAGAGAATAATGGCGTGCGATGGTGAGGATTGGTCAGTCATGCTGCACTCATAATTACAAGTCCAGCCCGAGTTTGTTGGGCAAGGCGATTAGTCAGAAAGCTATTTACGCCTAAACTGATCTGAGAGGGGTTGTGTCCGATGGCTTTTTATTTCATAGCCAGAGGTGCACTCAGATAAATAGTCTCCTACCAGAGGCATACTCACCGGATAGTCCAATCCATAGCTGTCTCAGTCCCCGGGTCACCTGTAGCGCCCGCCGGGGCAGATCTACATCTTGATCTCACCCAAATCTCGCCAGAGCATATTCAAGTTCTACTTGCAACCGACAATCCGACAATCCAGAATCACGACATTCAAAATACAAGCTGCCTCAATTTATACTGCCTATCCAGTCTGCCAACGGCTGAAAGGAAACCGAGAGAGGGAGAAATCCGGGGTCAAAACATGGTTGCATCTTCGCCAATAATCGCTACTACTCAACACAAAGCCGAGAAAACGCATCAATAAGTCGTCGTGCAGGGCCTTGTCATATTTCTCGCGGACATCATAGATGACAGCTGGCGGCAGACAAGGTGGAACCATACAGGAGTGGTATGTCGAATGCTTTTCCGACATGAAAAATGCAAACCAAATCAGGAGCGGCTACCTGTGCATCGACGTGGGAGACGCCTCGATGATCGTCTGGCTGCTGTACACTGCAGCGCCCTCCAAGACCATGGCGCAAGCGGTGCAGCATCGTATCGAGAGACTGGTTGCGCCTACATCCTCGGGCTGGGGGGAGAGAGGTGTAAGTCAGTGCATGCCTTGAATTTAGTTCGTTTCTGTCCATAGTCCATGGCGCATGCATTGCGGGGACCAAGTCTCTTCACTCACTGTCATCTGACAGGCCTGAGGAGGCAAGAGTCGGATTGCAAGATATCACTGCCTGCATTTTCCACTTGCCGCTTGACAGTACTTATCGGACCAATACCTCTGAATCTTCGTAAGCAAAGTCGTCAATATACAAATACCCTTAGTGGCTTCCATAACGTCCGTCATCCAGCTCTTCGGATCATGCTGAGAAGGAGGGTAGAAGCGTAGAGCAGATACCACGAGGCTTCCGCGGCTTTGGGTAGGGGAAAGCGGGCGGGAATGCTGGCGCAGATGTGTCCTATAAAAAGTCAGAACAGGACTCCCACATGTTGCGAAGAAAAAAATGAGTAATCACTACTGTCAATGCCACGACCACACCAAACTCGTATCTGGTTGTTCCAGCAGCAATTCTAGGCTTCCCACAACTTCAAGCTACGAGTAGGCGGGGACGCGAGAGTGGGTGCTTGCAACAACCGAACGCAAATTCGCCACAAGCGAACCTGCAGTGAAGCAGCAGAGGACGAATGGCACGATAGAAGCTCCGCTGCATTCACCACAAGTAGACTGAAATTAGACTGACAAAATTGTCGTCGTGTCGATTAGATGTTGCAAATGTCGCCGAGCGAGAAGTCACAGAGAACGACTGGTTAACTGAGCCCACAGCGCGGGGCCCAGGGCGAGGGCGCGATCTCTTGGGCGCCTATCGTGTCGGGATCACAACGGCCTCAGTCTCTGGCTCTCTACTATCTACCCTCACCTGCTTACTCTTTCTCACCATGTCGGCATTCTTCGGTTTGTCAGTGACTGATGCTTACTTCGCGGGAGATGCCTAATCCATATCGTCCACTACGGCAGAGGCAAGACACGCACTTTCAAGCCACGCAAGGACGTCCCAGAAGGCACAAAGCAGTACCAGCTGCGAAAGTATGCCGAGGCCACGCTGGTACGACGTCTGGTTTCGTTCGTGTGGGCAGCAGAGTCACCGCGGTACACTGTGAAACGTGTAGGGCTCGGGGAACCTCCGCTTAGCGGTACAGCTCCCCGACGGCGAGGATCTGAACGAGTGGCTCGCGGTACATGGTGCGTGTCGTCCTCTGTCCCGATAGCCGGGCGTTTCATCGTGGAGCATACAGCGGTCGATTTCTTCAATCATCTGAACATGCTATATGGGACGATCACGGAGTTTTGTACGCCGCAGGAGGTACGTCAGCGATCTCGCTAACAGTAACGTGTCGATTTCATTCATTGCGCAGTGCCCCATCATGTCTGCGGGCCCACGGTCGGTTCTGTGCTCCGCTTCAGCCGATGTTGCCTCATTTTCCGATGCAGATACGAATATCTCTGGGAGGACGGCGTGCGGTTCAAGCGACCAACGAAGCTGCCCGCTCCAGAGTATGTAGACGCGCTCATGAACTGGGCTCAAGGCCTGCTCGACAACGAGGAGATTTTCCCGAACAGGATTGGCGTGCCGTTCCCTAAGAACTTCCGGGACACGATACGGACTATATTCCGGAGGCTTTTCAGGGTGTACGCGCACGTCTACAGTAATCACTTTGACCATGTATGCGCGCTGGGGATCGAAGGTGGGTTTTTGTACGCAGATGGAAGCTGTGTAACTGATACCGGCGCGCAGCACATCTGAACACGAGCTACCGCCACTTTTTTCTGTTTGTCCACGAGGTGCGCAGGGGGCTGGTTATCTTTGGTATGCACGCTGAATGCCGGGCTAGTTTGACCTGGTGGACAAAAAAGAGCTTGCGCCATTGGACGAGCTGAATGATGCAATCCTCGCGGAGGAGAAATCTCGATAGCGGTGGGGTGACTGGCCTAGGTCGGGTCTGTCGTCGAGGAGAACGGTTGTGGCCGCCATGCGGCACGGGGCAGCTGACAGAAACAGGGGTGTGCAGAATTGTGGGGCATGCAACTTGGAGGATAGAGATGGGTTGGAGAGGCGTGATAGGTTCTTGTGGCTGCATGGCTGTACGATAGCGGTGGCGAGTACAGAGACCGAGATCGTGGGATCTGGAGACGTCATGCACGGTGGCGGCGCGGGGGCGGACGCAAGGCGGGGCGCTGTCTTGGCAGATGGGCCTCCCAGCCTGCGCCCAGAACAGCTCGAGGGCACAAAGGGGCGTCGAGAACGTGCAGTCCGTCGCCGCCATCGTCGACAGCGGCGAGAATGCGCTGGAGAGGGGTGAGAGAGGGCGCGCCGGATCAGCCCCCATGGTTGGAACCGCGACACGCCTCGCCGTGACGTCTGCCCGCTGACTGTGCCTAGTCCTTCTCCATCCTGTACAAGCTTCATCTCCAGCCCGTCGCCTTATATTTCTCCCTCTCTCCACTCTTCCTTCCTTTCTTCCTCCCGTCCCGCCCCTCCTCCCTCCTCTCCCTCCTCTCCTCTCCACCTACCTCGTCTTCTTCTAACCCTCCTTTGCTCCCCTCTATTCTCGTCTACGCCTCTTGCCCCCTTTACTGTCACGTAAATTATGGAAAATCCAGAGTGGGACTTTCTCCAGTTTGTCTCTGAGCCCTTTGAGGTGCCAGACTCCTCCGCTCCTGAAAGGCCCGTAGCGGAAAAAACGACGTTCTCCGCGCCTCCTTCTCAGGTCCCCACTCCACCCGTAAGCACATACATATTTCCTCCTCAGTTCACGGCTGCTCACTCTATTCACTGTACACCCTCCCGGCACCGCATATATACGCTCCAACTCTTTTAGCTTTCCAACAAAGGCTCCCCGGGCGAATCAACATCTGAGCTCAATGCTGTTGTCTCAGTCTCTACAACATTCTTCCCGGGTGCTAATCTCAATAATCTCCCTCCGGACGTCATCTTTCTCTCCTCCGACGCCGTCTTTTTCTACGTCCACTGCCACCACCTGCTCGCCGCGTCCGACAATGGCTTCTGCTCCCTCCTTCCACCAAAGTCCTCCAAGACGGCTGCCCTCGCCCCAAAGGGCATCAACTTATCTGACGACATTGGCCCCATAATCCCCCTACCAGAGCCCTCCCCTGTACTCAATGTAATCCTCCACACTATTTACAGTGTTTCCTGCGCACACTACTCCCCAGCGATTGAAACTCTTGTCATCGCACTCGACTCATTGCGGCGGTATGGCGTCTCACTCTCGCAGTATTGCGCACCTTCAACACCACTATATGCGCTGATTCTCGCGCATGCGCCCATCGCGCCCCTCGAAATATACTCCGCCGCGGCGCGTCACGATCTCTATGAGCTCGCAGTACCGGTTTCCGCGCATCTACTCAGCTACCCGCTGCCAGCGCTCTCAGACGACTTTTCGCACCGGATGGGCGCCGTCTACTTGAAGCGCCTCTTCTTCCTTCACCTCGGCCGTATAGATGCGCTTAAACGCCTTTTGCTGCCCCCACCACACCCTCATGCTCCCACGCCCGATTGCGATTTTACGGAGCAGAAAAAGCTCACGCGTGCATGGGCCCTCGCGTCCGCATACTTAGCATGGGACGCACGACCAGGTGTGTGTTTTCGGAGTTGTGTGCTTAATAAGGTCCGACATTAATGAGCGCCAATTGTGCAGATCTCTCCACGAGTGCGATGGAAAACGCGCTCTGCCCGCTGGCCGAACATCTTAATTGTGACGTTTGCAAACAGACGCTGGCTGAACGAATCAAACAACTCATTGTGCAATGGTCCGTCGTCAAGGTGTGTACATGCGTGCTCAAAGTAGATATGTGGGGTGCTGATCACGTATGTATCTTTCAGCGGACCATATAAGGCGGTATCACAAGACTGCAGGGTATTTGAACCTTCGGAAAAGTTGTGCACGCTGCAAACCTTGATAACTTATTCATTCAGCATCGACCAGCCTCGCCCATCACCGGCTATAAGGATTGTACGGATACTATCTTTTTCACCTCTTCATCAGCATTCACGTACCCCCTCCCTCGCATCGTCATCATCATCGCTTTGAAAAAAACACTGGTCGTACCATTATCCTCATGTGTATTGGTAGTCCTTTCGAGCATAATTCCTTTCATTTTTTACGCGCTGTCTGTAGTTCGTCCGCCGTCCCCACGTTTTCTGTTGTACTCTAACCGTCATCACTTTCTGCGCCCATAGACGATACACGTTTTGCGTTCGTATTCCATAGATACCAAGTATTGTACAATCCGCCCGGAGACGTCGATGCCACATGCTCAACTGAGCTCAGCATGTCCGTTGTCTGTCTGTCGTCTGTGGTTGCTTATTATGTTCACACCTGTATTCGCATACTCCATACACGCTCTAGTACTGTGCATCTGGTCTCAGACGTCGTTTGATGACGTTGAGTGTCTGCGTGCGCTCCGTAGGCGCGAACACCACTATATGCTCACTGCGTCTACTTTGCGCTTTGCGCTTTTGATTTTGTGGATCTCCTCGCGCTTCCCGAAGTTGGAGTCGTGGAGCTCCTAGGAACAGGCAGTGCATGAGGGTCTCATTCTGGACGAACATTAGCCTGCGCGCCACATACCATGTTCGCCAGCCGCTTCGCTGTGGAGACGGCATTCAACTTCTCCAGAACCTTTGCCTCCGGCAGCGCCATCTCTGACAGCTTCGTCTCTGCAAAGCGCAGTCAGCAACAGCCCAACACGGCAGCACAACGCCGCAGCCAAGACGCACTGATCCGCGCCTCCACGCGCAGCACTCGCTCCTCGTCCCGCTCCGTGACGAAGCTCACCGCGACACCGCCCCGCCCACGGCGCGCGGTACGGCCGACGCGGTGCGTGTACTCCTCCGGCTCGTCGGGCATGTCCCAGTTCACGACGAGCGCGACGTCCGCGATGTCGAGCCCGCGCGCGCCGACGTCCGTCGACACGAGCACGGGCACGACGCTCGCGCGGAAGAGGCCCAGCGACGCGAGCCGCTCCCGCTGCGTCAGCCGCGAGTGCAGCGCGGTGCTCCGGATGTGCAGCGTCTGCAGCAGGTGCGTCAGGTAGGCGGCCGTCCGTGGGCGCTTGCAAAATATGATCGTCGGCGGTGGCTGCTCGATCGCCTCGGGGTCGTCTGTGGCGGACTTGCTCTTGCCCTTTTTTGTTCTGGATTTGGAGGCTGCCTGGGGCTTCTTGGAGCCCTTTGTAGGCTCTGGAGGTGCGCGCCGGAAGGGGAGTATGGATTCGGGGGGATTGCAGAGGAGGTGGTACAGATATGACTCGCGGACATGCGACGGGACGAGGATATAGTGTTGCTGGAGGGTATCGACAGTCTCGACGCTGCGGGGATCACTCAATATGATAGGTCATCAATTTGTCCGTTAGAATAAGCTTACGCTTCCACCATTCTGTGTATGAAAGGCTTTTGCTTGCCCGGTCTGGGGGGCGCTTGAGCAACGCTCTCGACTGCCGGAGTCAAGGTGGCTGTAAATAGACACGTCTGTCGTTCCTTCGGGAGAGCATCGAATAAAAATGACAGCTCAGGAGCAAATGTGGGTGTCAGCAGCCGATCCGCTTCATCGAGGACCTGGAGACGATGAGCTCCCATCAAGCCGCAAGTGAACGAAGACATACCAGAAACTTCACGCGTGAGAGGTCCCACTCTCCTGCGGTGCTCTTCAGAAGATCGACTATCCGGCCAGGAGTGGCGACGACCACATGCGGTCGATTGTTCAGCTCGAGAGCCTGTGTCATCATGTCCATGCCGCCCACGACGACAGCAGTGCGCACATTAAGGGCAGATCCGAGGACGGCAAACTGTTCTGAGATTTGGAACGCAAGCTCACTGAAGGGCCAGTCAGACGGCTACATCCACATACCGCGTTGAATACGAGCATACCGTGTGGGCGTCAGCACCAGCGCAAAGATGCCATAAGGGTCGACAGCAAGCCTTTGGAGGATAGGGAGGGCAAACGCGATGGTTTTACCGGACCCTGTCTTCGCATTCCCTATGCAGTCTCTACCTTGGATGCTAAAAATGTCAATGCCTGGGTTCAATCACGCGATTGGAGAACTTGCCTTGTAGTAGGGGTGGAAGACAGGCTGCTTGAATCTCCGTGGGAGAACGAATGGACATTTTTGACAATGCGGAAAGGAGCGCAGATGAGATCCCGAGCGAAGCAAACGTCGAAGGCAAAGGTTTTGTAGAACTTTGCGCTTCGCGCGGGGCGACATTGGAGGCTCTGGAGACGAAGGCAACTCTAGACGATGAGAAGCGGTCTTCTGTGGTGTCGACCAAGTCAGACTGAACGTCTTGCTCAAGTTCATCTTCGTTCTCAGAGCTGTCCGACCCGTCCTCCGAGTTGGAAGAATGTGCGGATGAGGTCGACCCTTGCTGTTCGTCGAGAAGGACATCTTCCTGCTCCAACCGCGTGCGAGGCCTCTTTGTGGGATGGCCTTCCTGGAGGCGCAAGAGGTCGTCTGTGGAGAGATCAAAGCGTTTCATTCCGAGGTGGACGAGTCGGGTGAAGGACTTTGCGCGGCGTCTGCCCCCGTCGATTCCGGCTTTCTCGGACTCATCAGCCACCCGTGCCGAATCATTCTTCAGGCTGCCTCATCGAACGGGAAACATATATATTCTAATTGTCTGGACAATCAAAGCTGGAGATTACAGAGGAGATGCTGCGCTCAATCTCATTTTCAATGACCACAAAGCAAGTGGTCGACGGAGCCTCCGAGAGATTCACCGCGAATTTGGGTTCAAACACTATACGTTACAGTTCCCCGGAATCTGGGTATTCTTGTTCCCCGTGCAATCAACATTGACACAGACAACATCCTCGAGATCCCGGGAGGTGCTGCTCTTGGCACACTCACGGCACAACGTCTGTCAGAAGCTCCCCCGGATCCCGGGGAGTCTTGAGCGCCTGAGGTTGAACACTGTCATTCCGAATGAATGCGACCGCATCGAGCCAAGCTAGTATATATTCTAGTGAGCATGTAACGTATATATTATCTAGGCAGACATAGTTCGGACATCATTACTCCATGCAGCCCATATAGACAAATCCGCGTACCTAAAGGTTGCGAGTGATCAGAGCGTAAGCCACACGGTTTCGCCGGCAGCCTTGTTGACACGGTTCATGATAGCAAGTCCTTCTCTTTCTTCCCTGAGCTCCTCAATAAGTATCACGTCCACTCCAGCAGCATCCAGGGTGAGCAGCCCATCGAAGAGGCGCTGAGCAGATGTAGAAGGGTCTGACAAGGAACCCAGTGCAAAGAGGTCCCACTGGATCCCATCGAAAGCAGTCATCCTGGAAATGACGGGAGAATCAGAGGGCACTAATAGACCGACCCGCAACGGATTTTGGGGAGATGGAGTCCGCGTTTGAAGAGACTTCAGTAGGGAGGCAACGTCGATCGCATGCTCATGCGATGGAGGCGCAGACGTCTTTAGAAGGACGACCGGAACGGCGGGTGAGTAGTGTCGGTACTTCATCCCTGGCGTCGTCGGGGCCTGCTCAATGGCCTCGTCCCGAAAATCTCGACGGTGGACTAGAACCTGTGGTACCGTCCCTCTACCGCCCATCTCTTCCCGCATAGCGTCCTCGATATCCTCCACCGTCACCCCGCCCGGGCGCAAGACGCGAATGTTCCCATCTTCGTGAAGCCCATCCACCACGGTGCTTTCGAGGCCGACTCCGCAGGGACCTCCGTCAAGAATCAGGCCAACTTTGCCGTCCAGGTCCCTGAGGACGTGTTCGGCACGCGTCGGGCTGGGTCTCCCCGACGAATTTGCGCTCGGAGCAGCTATAGGCGCATTGGCGACGGCGATGAGCGCCCTCGCGACTGGATGAGAGGGCATCCTGATTGCGACAGTCGGTTGATTGGCAGTAACAATGGACGGCACGATTGAAGGGTTGGTATGAAAGAGGAGGGTTAGTGCGCCGGGCCAGAAACGTCTCATCAGGATGTCGTATACTAGAGGAATGGTGTACCCCTCCGGCAGCAGCTTGTGCAGCATACTCACCGAGGAGACATGGACGATCAAAGGATTGTCTGGAGGACGGCCCTTCGCGGCGAATATTCGTGCCGCCGCCGTCGAGTCCAAAGCTACAGCTCCCAGCCCGTACACCGTCTCCGTCGGGAATGCGACCGTCTCTAGGTCATTTAATAGCTGAGCCGCACGGCGGATGGCTTGCTGTGTGTCGGTGCAAGATATTCGGGGCTCATCCGAGGCCGAGAAGGAGATGGAGGAGGAGTCGCACCGGAGAACCTTCGTCGCGTGCGCCATGCTGGAACGGGAGCTGGATGTCGCGTACGTCTTGTAAAATCTGGTCCAGAGCCTATGTAGCTTCATTCATGGGTTATAATGCCCAAGGCGAGTGAAACGATAAAATCTCCAGCTTGCAGCATCGATGATGACTCGAAGTGGAATTGAACGATGAAGGAGGGATTACCTAACGGGCCCACCCTCGCCTTATTAGCCGGTACCGCGATGGGCGCTCGCGAGTGCAAGCTAGAAATTCATCTAATGTGTTCTATCAAGTACACTAGAGGAAGGAGCAGGCGTTCTTTTGTCTACCGAACGTGACAGCACACCCAAGCGTATATCCTGAAGTGAGAGCCTGCGGATTAAAAAGTGCTGGTAATGTCAATCTCATATGCTATCTGAACAAGCTGAATCGAATTGGTGGATACAGGTAGTAATAGAAGACAGACACTATGCCATAGGCAAAGCAACAGCAGCACCAGCATATGATCACACCAGACGGAAATCCATGGACAATGGGAGCATTACCTTCCTCCCATCATTCTCATCCTGTCGGGGTGCATACCTCCTGGCACTCCAGAGCCAGGATCCCCGTTTTGTGGTGGCGGCCCTTGTCCGGGAGGGAAACCATTTGGCGGTCCACCAAAGCTTCCGCCTGGGGGGGCAGGGGGCATATTGCCGCCCGGAGGGAATGGAGGCCGATTACCACCCGGAGGACCTCCACCAGGAGGGAAGGGTGGCATTCCTACAAATTCAGGGTCAAGCAAGTGAAAAAACGATGAAAATTATAGATAAATGAGTCCTGGTCCATGCATACCTGGAGGTCCCATACCAGGGGGAGGCATTCCGTTCGGTGGGAAGGGGGGCCCACCTGGTGGACCCATCATACCGGGAGGGGGCATCCCAGGAGGGAATGGCGGTCGAGGCGGGACTGAAGATTTATAGATGAGTGTATGCTACACAGCCAATCAACTCAACTTACGTCCTGGAGGACCACCGAAAGGCGGCCCTCCAAATCCCATGGGCGGGGGTGGGCCACCGAAACCAGGGAGTGGAGGCGCTAGATGTTGAGGACCGAAGCCAAAGCCTCCGGGAGGAGGACCCCCGCTCGACTCATAGGCCGCTGTGATTTGGTCAATGATGCTCTGGGCCTTGTCATGTCCGAGTGCTGCATGAGTAGTGGTGAGTGATCAAACACTGACTATAAGATATGAACATACATGCATAATAATCCCGAACGTTCGCGAGGTGATTTCGGCCGCTGTTGTGAGCTTTGCGAACTGTTTGAAGAGAATGAGAAGTCTTCAAGACCGCAGTGTGAAGCTGGCATACCTGAAGCTGAATCATGCGTCAGAAAAACATCACAATAGTCACAGTAGTGTTTCTATGTGAGCTGATTTAGCGGCAAGTACAAGACTGTAGTGAGAAAGAACGTACTGGCATCTCTGCAGTTGGCGCGAGACGAGCGAGGAGTCTAGAGGAAAGGCGCGCGCACAGTGGCGGAATTGTGGCGGAGGTCGAAAGGCTCATCACGTCACGTGAATGCACATTCCATTTCCGTCAACTTCAAGCGCGCGGTCTTTTAAGTTTCTAGGACGCGCCGAGCTTGCTCATAGCATGCAAACATGGACCCGGCTTCCTCTGGCATCCAGGAGCCCTTTGACTTGATTAGGCTTTCGCTCAGTGAACGTGTCTTTGTGAAGTTGCGCGGAGATCGCGAATTGACTGGTGTTCTGCATGTGCGCTGGCTCCTATTATCGCCCATTCTACACTGACGACCTGCATACAGGCTTATGATGGACACATGAATCTAATCCTAAGTGATGTTGAAGAGACTATTATGATCGTTGATCAAGTCGAAGGTGCACCCGAAGGGAAAGGGACTGTAAATGTGTGGTCTAACTTTCGCATTCCTTCGACATGACTTTAATTCCTGTCGTTCCCCAGGTTGCGAAGAGGAAAATGGAGATGCTATTCGTCAGAGGAGACGGCGTGATTTTGGTGTGTTCTTCCTTGTGTCATACTGAATGTGATTTTTATTTGCCTTCGCTCAGGTGTCGCCTCCTTCGCGAACTTAAGCACTTTCAACGCCAATATATTTTTCGGCGTAGGCATAGGCTATCGACACAGATTGCCGATGGTGTAGTTTGGTACAGTAACAACTTGGCCATACGTTATGAAAATATAATGATGCGAAACCAGTCACTAGTAAGTTGCTTTCGAAAAATCTATATCCGATCACCGTTCAACACTCCATCCTTGATAGAAGACGAATAATACCATTGACCATGGGAGCACTACAGTCCGTCAGATTGCGGATTTGACATCGTGGACGGATAGGTTTTCGCATCTGCAGGCAAATCGTCCTGTTCATCGTCTGAGTGGGGCGCCGTCGCGCCTCTTGGCCATGTTCCATCTCGAATCCAGCCACACATAAGAATCTTGGTCTATGAAATGTGGCAATGGGACCCGAATTCAATGACAGCACTGAAGATCGTCTGATTATACGAACTGTCATATTGAGCGATAGGCGTTTTTTGAGTGGCGTGCGGTTCGTGAGGCCACGCCAGATCGTTGCCAGCCCCGCATCCCATACTTCATCGTTTTCGTGCACGCCTTCCTGATTCAGGATCTGCTCGAGTCTTGTATGCGCGGTAGGATTGGGTGGGTTGGGGCTTGGAACAGACCACAGTGCTCTCCGCGCATGGAAGTAGGCTGGGCCAGGCGGAGGCATGTGTGCGGATTTGAGTCTGTGCTCGAAAGACGACGAGCTGGGAGCGGCCGGTGTCATCGTAGGGATGGGTGGGGTCTGGTTGCTCTACTGAAGTTGTGAGATGAGGCTACCAAGCTGCCAAACATGGAGATGACAGAGACCGGCAGATTTCGCGCAGCGACTGCATCGAGCGGCTTTGGTTGAGCGGACTGATCGAGCAGATAGCTGCTGACTAAGCCACCTAACTAGGGGTGTCGTCAAGCACACGTGCCACCTTGTTCTCCATTGTCGGCAACAACGAGGACGACGTCCATCGCCACAACCTCCATCTCCAATGTTCAGGAGCCCGTCGCCAGCCCAGTCCAGTACAACTGCATCTGACAATGAAGACGAGGATTTCAATAAGTCTGCGTTTTTTGCGCCTCCAGAGTTGTCAATCACTCCCGCTCAGTGGTCGACTCGTCTCCACGCCGTTCCTCACGTCTCTAGTTCATCCCCCCACTCTCTAGCATCGACCCTACCACCAGAAATTCTCATCCACATTTTAAAACACCTTCACTCCCCAACCGACCTCTACCATGCCCTGCTGGTCTCCCGCGTCTGGTGCGAGTGCTCCGTGGAGCTTTTGTGGTATCGACCCAATGTCACGAAGCTGTACACGTTAGTGAAGATGATGCGCGTATTATCTCGGGCCAACCAAACCTTCCTTTATGCACATTTTATCCGCCGCCTCAATTTCCTTTACCTCGGAAGCGAGCTAAACGATACCTTGCTTTCACGCCTCGCACATTGCGTGAGGCTGGAGCGTCTCACGCTGATCAACTGTAGCTCTCTTTCCGATGATGGCCTCTCCCGCGTTTTGCCATTTTGCCCCAACCTCGTAGCGCTCGATCTTACCGGTGTAACCGAGGTTAGCGACAGGTCCATCGTTGCTCTCGCCGCATCAACCGCGAAGCTGCAGGGAATTAATCTAGGCGGATGCAAGAAACTGACGGATAAATCAATCAAAGCTCTGGCTGCTAGCTGTCCACTCCTTCGCCGGGTCAAGCTAAGCAATGTCGAGCTTATTACTGACGAATCTGTCACAGCCTTGGCTTGCTCGTGCCCTCTCCTACTTGAGATTGATCTCAATAACTGCAAGTCGATAACGGATGCTTCTGTTCGGGACATCTGGACACATCTGACCCAAATGCGCGAATTACGTCTCTCCCATTGTGCTGAACTTACTGACGCCGCATTTCCCATGCCATCGAGGCTTGAACCACCTCTTGGCACTGGTCCAAACCCATTCCCCGTCTCTGGAAATGGCTTCCAGCAGGAGAAACACCCTCCTCTCCGTCTCTCCCGGAATTTGGAGCATCTACGGATGTTGGACCTCACAGCATGCTCTCAGATTACAGACGATGCGATAGAAGGCATTATATCTGTGGCACCGAAGATACGCAATCTTGTTCTGGCGAAATGCACCCAGCTCACAGACATCGCGGTGGAAAGCATATGCAACCTCGACAAGCATCTCCATTATCTACATTTGGGGCATGCTGGCGGGATTACAGATCGTTCGATCAGGTCTCTGGCACGAGCATGCACACGTTTACGCTACATTGATCTCGCAAGTAAGTCCTTTCTATCACCTGTACTCCTGGCTCTTATTTGGTATGATGTACGAATAGATTGTCTGCGACTTACCGACATGTCTGTATTTGAGCTGTCCAGCCTGCAAAAATTGCGGCGCATTGGACTGGTTCGCGTCAGCAATCTTACTGACCAGGCCATCTACGCTCTTGGGGAGCGTCATGCGACCCTTGAGCGTATACACCTTTCATATTGCGATCAGATCAGCGTTATGTCTGTGCACTTCCTGTTGCAAAAACTCCCCAAACTCACACACTTGAGCCTCACCGGAGTCCCCGCCTTCCTTAGACCTGAAGTGCAGCAGTTTTGCCGCGATCCTCCCCAGGTAGGTTTTTCTTCTGGGTTGACAGAGCATGCTAATTGATGCAACCTGACTCGCGACTTGATAGGAATTCAATACGAGTCAGCGGGCAGCATTTTGTGTTTTCTCTGGGAAGGGTGTCGCAGATCTCCGCAATTTTCTCATGGAGCTATTTACACACATTACGGAGGAAAATAACGAAGCCGACGAGACAGATTATGAGGATGGGCAGCGCTCACAAGAATATCGTCCACAGTATCTGGATGAACAAGGCTCGATGGACGATGACCAAGAGGACGACGAAGATGACGATGACGCGATGATAGAGTATTATACGCGTCATCCAAATGTCGTCGTCTCCCGTGGCGGGTATAGACCAAACGTTGTGACTCCCCAAAACGTGCAGTACGAGCCTCCTCGTGCTACCCAGCCCACGATCGCTCGGGAGCTAGCCATGACTCGGGAACGTGGAGGTACTGTAGTTCCTCGGATTCGCAGTCAACAAACACCTTCACATGATCCTCACGGTGGCGTACGACGACCACGAGGTTTTGGTCAACATCCAATTATCGAGACTTCTACGTCGCCAGCGCCCAGTGATGCTGCATCGGCCGTCTCGAATCGTAGCGGAGGCACGACTTCCAGTGGCACAACGTTTTTTCGTCGCGCTTACGTCGAATCACCAGGCGCAGCAAGGAATAGTGTCATGACGCCTGACCTTGTATTTGCTGAAATTGGTCATGGGCGGGGCGCAGACCCAGGACCAAGCACGGTATTCATGCCGGTTCCGCACAGGCGTGTGCCCGAGCTATCGACGGGGATGCAGCCGTACGTGGTGATGCCAGGCGTTTCACCATATGCGTATGCACCAACTGGATCTTCCTCATACCCGGCTACCAGTGGATTCCGTCTGCCAGTAAGCGATGGTGATGTACGGCTGGCTTATCCTCACGACTCTCGGCAAATATTGGTGGACTCATCCAACTCATATCAGCACGGGGCGGGACGGTCTGAGATACCAGCTTGGGTACCACCCGCACAGCAGGAGGAGGAGTCGCGGTCACTCTCCTCTTCGCCAACGACGCGGGAACTTCAAGAGTCCATACACTCAGCCCTTGGACCTCAGTCAGCCCTTTTTGACAATCGGGAAGTGGACGGGAGAGGAAGGAGTGTTAAGAGAAGTCTTAGGAACACCTTCACAGCTGCGGAACACTACGCAAGCTCTTTCTTCTTTGGTCATGGGAGAGGTCCAGGGAATGGACATGATGGTGCAGCAGGTCCTGCGACTAGTCGAGACAGCGATTCACATGGCCACTAGGTCCGCTGTCGCCTTTTTCTTATTGCCTCGTCGCTCTCATAGCACATTGACTCCTGTTTTCTGTCGCTTATGGATTGTAACACTGTCATCAGCTCCAGTATTTACTTAACGTCTAAGCTTTGTTGGTCTGTACAAGTTCTATGCATCAATACCCCCCGTCCATAGACCATGAATGACAGGGATACTATTAGTATTGTGACTTGATCCATTACCCTGTAGTTGGCATCGATATGTACATAAAGCGCTGGGCGCGACGCGGCGACGTTATAGCTTGAAGCTTGAAGCCGCGCCCGCATGCGCAATACTCTGTCCTAAGCCATCCAAAGCTGTCATCATGAATATTAGACCTGCACGGGTGAAGATCTCTTTGCTATGCGTTTATATACTCTCTAACTCACGCTAGGTAGAAGACCTCGCCGGCATGCAGGCATGCAACCTGCAGAACCTCCCCGAAAACTACACGATGAAGTACTGTGCGTCGTGCGCAGCCGTGCGCGGTGCTGGATCCTGACGCATCTCTGCAGATATGTACCATGCGCTGACCTGGCCGCAGCTCTCGTTTGTCGCGGAGGACAACAAGGGGCGGATAGTGGGGTACATCCTGGCGAAAATGTGAGCGCCTTCCTGCATTGTGCTTGTGCGATCGCGCCTCATGTGGATGCTGGGTGGGCAGGGAGGAGGACACGGAGTCGGAAGAGGAGGCCCACGGGCACGTCACGTCCATCTCGGTCTTGCGGTCGTACAGAAGGTTGGGGCTCGCGAAGAGGCTGATGGTGCAATCGCGTACGTCCTCTCCGGGCTTACCTGCGACTCACCAGGTTGATGTTATAGCGACTAATGGCTGCCTATAGAAGAGGCGATGGCGACGGTGTTCAGGGCATCATACGTCTCGCTGCACGTACGAAAATCGAACAGAGCGGCACTGGCGCTGTACAGAGACACGCTCGGCTTCACAGTCAAAGACATCGAGAAGAAGTACTGTGAGTGTCTTGCTCTTATGTTGTATATTCATCATCGTTGAGTAGCGATGGCTTACCAATCTAGATGCGGACGGAGAGGACGCGTATGCGATGCGCCTGTCATTGAAGGACCTTGCACGGTGAAAACCGGTTTGTACACATATTGTTACACAATAAGGATACAGCGTGCAGAATCTACAGCAGGAGATCTTCTGTGTCATCCGAGGAAACATTGACAGATGGGAGTTCGGTAGCCTTATCGTCCATCGCTCCTGTGGTATTCCCTTCGGACTGCGTTTCCACCTCGCCACCTCCGCTCACAGCTCTTCTACTAATCGCAACAGCGTCTTGTATAACCTGTGCGATTACAAGTCCCAACTCGTAATAACCGTCATTAGTCTTGGAATCGAACATGCCGGTATGGGCCTGTATTTCATCTGCCGCGATCGTATTAGCGGCTTGCGAGAAGTGCTGCACCAGTTGCGGCGGTTCTCGGGGTACGACGATGAACGTGCGCGACGACGGATACGACGGTGGTTTCGGTGGGAGAAGCGTGTAAAACCTGCGACAACCCAGGGGTCAGCAACCATGAAAGGGCTGAAACTCGAGCAGATGACCGACGTTTTGAAGAGTACTCCCATCTGCTCTTCGATTGCCAGTAGTCTCTCCAGACGCTTGTGCAATGTGTGTTCATCCCATAAATTGCCCACGTACTTCATGTGGTCCGTAGCCCACTTGTATCCTGCACCAAGGTCATCGCGCTTGTAATAAGCAGCCCCAGCGGCAGCTCCAGCAATCACGGCCCCGCCCACTGCATACGCCGCAGGGGCCCATTTCTGCCAGGCAGATACCGAGGCTGAGGCTCCGGAAGATTCTGGACCGATCGCGGCTCTAGTTGCGGTAGTGGTCGTCTGTTTCGAGGCAAATGATTGAAAGCTGGAGAAGGCGCTACGGGCGCTCTGGGCGTAAGAGACGACTTGTGTAGCGCTGTTCTTGAAGACGTGCGGGTGAAGACCAAGGTACTGAACTAAGGTCAATGTACAAGGTGCAACGCAGTGGAAGGTGTCACATACAGGGGTATCGAGAGCAATACAAGAAACTATCCTTGGCCAGAGGGGCGCGGACTGGTCTGGGCGTGTTTGAACAAATTCAATCACAGCATCTGCCGCAAGCAAGCCGCCCATGCTATTTCTTCGTTACGATACCTTGCCTCAACAGACGAGAGAAGAATGACTGACCTATGCCCGCACAGGACAATGCTGGCCTTTCCTGCTCCTCCTCCCAAGCCGTTGGCAACTTCACGTTGCACAGTGAGAGTAGTGAGCCAATCTGCGAACCGAATGACCGCCTCTGACTGTTGCGCAGCTCACTTAGCGACATCCAGGTCGACCAGAGCCTGTGCTCACCAGGTCGCCCTTAGTCTGCGGTGTGGTTGGAATATACTGCGCAAGAAACAAATGCTGGTGCTTACTTCATATGCGGGGAACACTACACATTCGACGAGCACATTCTGGATTGTTTCTGAGAGGATGTGCTGAAGTCGTTCGGGGAATGCAGCGAACGTAGAGTCTGTTCCTTTAAAACTGGGCGGTCACAAAAGGATGAGGATAAAAGAATGCTAGAAAGAGCCTGAGGTCGCTGACCCATGGATGAAGACGACGAGAACAAGGTCTGGGGAAGAGCCCTGGTCCTGCACTGGCGGATCGTTCGAATGCGACTCCATGCGGGGCTCGGGAGAGGGGAGACGGCTCGCTGCTCCGGACGCCGGAGATTACGCTGGGGCGGACTCCGACGTTTTGCCGAGTATGATCTCATGTGCCTGGGCGTCTGAGCTTCAGCCGACGACGACGACGACTCGGAAGACGACGATGGACGCAGCATCGGCGACGAGCTCAGCACCGCCTGCGGTGCTCTCATACCTCGGTCTCCCTGTGGATTATCAGCCCTCCCCAGATACTCAGCCCCTACAGTTTCTCGCTGCCCATCTCCGCCAGCTGCCCCCTCAGCTGCTGCCCCAGTTCTCTTCCACGACCACTCCCAAGCAGCGCTCGTCCATTCCCGCAATACGAAACAGACGACTGAGGTACACTGCGTCCAACCCCCAGGAACTCAATTTTGAATCGGCAAAGGCCAATTGGCCGACTTTGTGGCCTGGGAGGGAGCGGCCCGGTCAGCAGCGGGGCGACGACGAGCGAGAGTGGGCTGAGAAATTCTTCCTGGGCAGCAGTCTGAAGCCACACGTCGGCAAGCTGGGCATGCTGCTCGGAGGCTACGAAGAGGAGCGCGAGGCCGAGCATGTCAGATCCCTCCGCCGGGCGCAGGCTGAGGAGCTCGAGTCGCTGCCCGAAGAAGACGAGAGCTCGGACGAGGAGGAGGGAGAGGAGCCGCTGCCGCTGCCCGACGAAGAAGAGCCGTACGAAGACAGTCGGACATTGTTCCTCCGCAAAATCAAAGAACGGTTCATCTACGGACTGCTCGAGGTGCGCTTGCTACGACATGTGGGGAGCCCGAGCGATCTAGTCACCATCGTCTCCACTATTATCTGCAGTCCGTTGATTACGATAAGGTCGACTGGGATGACTCATGGGACGCGGACAATGATCGGGATGCGGAGGAGCGTTGGTTCGATGCCGAAGAGGAAAGTAGCGAGACCCTGCCCAGTCTGTCTGATCACGCGTAGTCCGCCGACGACGACCGCCTCATCACGAGGCACACTCTCCCAAACACCCTCGGCATGTACTATTGATAATCAATCGGGTTTGGGCTGCCGCCAGACATATAAGAGCGCGAGGTGTATCAATGTTTTCTCTTGTAATTGTCTGATATCCACCCATCATGTCACCGGTCCCGAAATTCAAGCTAAACACTGGTGCAGAATTGCCCGCCGTCGGTAAGGGACGACATCGATAATGCCCCTAGCCCTTCACGATAACATTCTTTCACACAGGCTTGGGGGGATGGTCGGGAGTAACAGCAGAGCAGCACGCCAAAGCAGTTCCGTGGATGTTGTCTGCGCTGAAGGTGCCACAGCTTCTTGTTACACATTCTTTCACAGCTCTGAGCAGTCTACTACCTTCTAGTCGGGCTATCGCCACATTGACACAGCATGGGGTTATGGTATGCTTGTCGAAACAACTGAAGCAGAATTGTAACGCTGACCGTCCATCTATTATAGGAACTGAAAAGTATGTGGCGGAGGCGATCAAGCAGTCGGGAGTTCCTCGCGAAGAAGTGTGGATTACCACGAAGCTGCCGTAGGTCTCATGTGCTTGGTCAGGAGACTATGTTCTGACGTGAGACGATATGATGTAGGTGGAACCACCCCGGGATTCTGACGGTAGAACAGTCCCTGGATGACAGTCTGAAGAGGCTTGGAACAGACTATGTTGACTTGGTGTGTGCTGTTCACTTTTCCTTAAAGTATTGATTTGTGATCCTGACCAAATTACAGTACCTCCTTCATTGGCCGCAGGTAATTGACTGGCCAGGTAAGCTCATGAAAGTTAACCACGCTAGGGTAATAGGTGGCTGATATGTACTTTAAAAGGCGAGGATCCCGCTTACCAGGGGGATATCAAAGTCCGGGAGTCGGCCCCCACCTTCTCCGAAACCTGGGCAGCAATGGAGGAGGTATACGTCAAGGGCAAGGCGAAGAATATCGGCGTGAGCAACTTCTCTATCCAGAAGTATGTTCAGCGTTTACACGTGAAGCGAGTGGTCATCTGATAATTGTGCAGCTTGGAGAAACTTCTCGCTACAGCTAAAATCGTACCCGCTATGAACCAAGTGGAGTGAGTACGATGACGGTCTGCATTGCGACCGAGAATCTACAACTCACCTGCGCCTGACCTTGCAGAATGCACCCGCTTCTTGCCCAAGAAGAACTCAGGGCATACTGTGCCTCCAAGGGCATTGTGATCACTGCATACTCGCCCACAGGTATGTTCGTGTCGCAGTGCCCTCCGGTATGTTTATTGACACAGCCCAGGGTACAGCAACACACTCACAAACCCGTTGATTGTGGAGCTCGCCGGGAAGTACAAGGTTTCGGCAGCTCAGATCGTCCTCGCGTGGCACCTCTCTCGCGGCGTCGTTGTGGTCCCGAAGAGTTCAAACGCAGAGCGGCAAAAGGAGAACCTGAACGTGAGCCGCCTCTCCCTTTGCCCGTGTGCTGATACGTGATGCTGATGCAATGCCCGGAAGTTGCCCACGCTGGAGGCAGAGGATCTCGCGCGCATCAGTGGCCTTGACCGCGGGCAACGTCTGTGCAACGCGGTCGACGAGAAGGGGATGGTATCTGGATGGACACGCGAGCAGATGGGGTGGTAAACAGAACCACCGGAATGAAGAATGAGAAGTGCACTGTACGATGATATGTAACGACAACGTGTGTATCGTTATTGGATCCTATCTGTGAAGTTTTAGCGATGACCCAAAGTCCGGAGATGAAATTCAGCAAGAGACATGGCACCTGACGCTGAAAACTGATTGACGAAGCTGGGAGTCTTTGCAGATAAGCTGGGTATGTACCTAGGGCAAGGGGGCTTCTGTCGCAACCAACACCCGTGCGGTCATCTGGCGATTGAGAAACCCACCGCCTTGGCTGGCACACGGAAATGAGATGAAGCCGTCTTTGAACTCGCTGCAGGACAGCATAAGCCACGGCAGGATCGACAGGCCAATCCAGGAACTTCTATGGTGATTGAGTGTGTGCAGTACTATTAGAGACGGCGGTCATTATTTCATTGTTCCTTGATGCCTCTATTAAAATGAATATGGGGGCGCATTAATCTGGATTATCCGGATGAGATGAGATGAATGGCAAACCTTCCTAATCCTGCGGACAGCCTAATCAGTCGGCTGTCTCCGAGCCGATCACTTGCGTGCGGGTCTGCCCCTCGCCGCACCCTCTCTCTGTCTGCCGCAGTGCGTGCGCCGCTCGTTGGCCTGACCATCGTCCAGTGTCCCCTCGCCTCCATTGACTCGCCCCTGCTCCCGGCGCTGTGTCTCCTGCTCTCTCCCAGCCGCCCGCCGACGATGGTTGCCCTTTACCCAGCACCGAGCCGGCTCGAACAACCCCGAACCCTGCTGAAATGATTGGCTGCTATGTACCACACTCAGTTCCCGTGCTTATGTCTTCGCCGCCGCTTGCTGTATGTCGCATGTTCCCCCATGCCCAGGTAGCGTGGCCTGCCTGTATCTTGACGCCGCCTCACGATATATAACTCTCTACTCGCCTATCCCGCCTGATCACCTCCTCTCCTTGCCGAGATGTCTCCAGTAAGCCACGAGTGTGGCGGTCGCTGAGCGAGAGCTGATTCTGTTTCTTAGATGAACGTAATACAGGCGAGACACGATGCTCTCTTCATCGCACGCATAGCAGATCAAGCGGAGCGATATGATGGTATGTCCGTCCACTTCATATTTATCCGTTCCGCATTGACGACATCTCGTCTAGACGTTATTGCTCAATTGAAGTATATTATAACGTACACCGATGCACAGCTCTCTCTTGAAGAGCGCAATCTACTTTCCATCGCCTACAAGAATATCACGGCAACGCACCGCTCTAGCTGGCGCAATATCGACACTGTCGAGAAGAGAGAGGGTCGGTATGCCTCCCGACAGCAACAAACGCTCATGCGTCGCGAGAAGGAGCAGATAGAACACGATCTGACCGAGGTCTGCAAAGGCGTCGTCGAGCTCCTGGAACGCTTCCTTATTCCCGCCGCCAATCCGGGTGAAGAGAAAGTCTTCTACTGCAAGATGTAAGTACCCGCGTCCGTCCCCCTGTCCGCTCGTGATGCCTCTAACGTTATAAACGTGCAGGCGGGGCGACTACTATCGCTATCTCGCGGAGATGACCCGGAATCAAACACGCGACCAGTATGCCACAACATCCCTCGACGCGTACAAGTTCGCGTACAAACACGCGTTGGTGACCCTGGACCCCACGCACCCGACGCGTCTAGGCCTCGCACTCAATTTTGCCGTTTATTATCACGACATATGCCATAGTCCTGAGCGAGCATGTTTCCTTGCGAAGCATGCCTTGGACGATGCAGTCGCAGCTGCGTCAGACTCGTCGTACGCGGTGCAGAGTCTCGAAGACTCGCTAATGATATTGCAACTACTAAAGGACGATATTATTCTCTGGTCGGAGGAAATGCAGCAGAGGCTGGCGAATGGTTCTTGATTTATGTCCAGCTACTACTGAATTGATCCACATTCATGTACATGAACTATACCCTTGATAATATATGCATCGGCCGCCTGGCGAAATGGCATCGCGTCTGACTACGATGTAATGTAATCAGGAGATTGCAGGTTCGACCCCTGCGGTGGTCATGTTATTGTTTTGTTGATGAATTTGATTCATCAACAAATTTGTTTGTCCACCGTATATCCGCAATTTTTCAGTGAACAGCCTGCTCGCGTACATAATATTACGTTATGAACGTCATGGTTTTTGAAGTTGTTGCAAAATTAGCATCCATCCATTGCAAGATGAAGAGTATCAACAACTTCAGTAACTGGGTCAAACCCAGACTCAGTCAATGGGGTTGGAGTCGATGCGTGACTGACTTTGGAGACGTCAGACCTATCATTGGGCTAACCCCAGGACTAGCCAGAAGCTAGCCAACGGCCGAGTACCATCGACTCTGACTTCTGTGATCACGCATTGACCATCGACCCTCGCTATTGTTGACCTAGGGCTGGCCCCCATTTGATCCATTTGGTCTCGCAACGAATAAAAGGGTCAATATATCAATCATTGACCCTAATACCACCACGGTCACTGTCAAACAAATGATCTTCTCGGATGACTGTTGGGGGCAAATACTAAAGGAAATATGGAGCAAGGCAGCTATTTGGGGGTAAAACTGTCCTTGTATGTGGGCCGCCTGGCGAAATGGCATCGCGTCTGACTACGATTTCGAAGTTATCAGGAGATTGCAGGTTCGACCCCTGCGGTGGTCATTTATTTTTATCGCGCATCTTTTTGCCTCGTTTTGATATTGATGGGTTATCATTCTCTGTACTGTCCCCAGGACCTATACGTGATCGCGTAGTGTTGACTCGGTTATCTATAATCTCATCTTCGTCAATGTTTCGTTATATGGCATGTAGCAATCAGTAATTATACATGTGATATCTAGGCATTTCCTCCGACAGATAGGTTGCCCACACCATCGACGACTTCTTCTGGTATTCCTTCCACTAATCTCGTGATCTGATATAAGTAAAAATATTTCAGTGATTCGGATGAGCCTGCCCGAAGTCGCACTAGATACCTTGCCGATGGCTATTGTCTTCCCTGTGTAGACATACATTGAATGTCAGCAATATCCCACTACGGCGCAAATAAACACGAACCCTCGTCTCGCAGAGTAAACCGCCCCAGTTGAGGATAGTCGACGAACCGTTCGACACAAACAGCTTGCTGTGTCTCGACGAGTGCTACAATTTTCTGTCCTATAATTTACGGGAAAGATCGTTAGACATCTCACAGAAGCCAAACAAAGAACCTCACCTCTCTTGGCAAACTGCGGTGGCTTTCGTGACTTGCGACCAGTAGCCTTGTCGAAGTAGTGTAAAAGGGCCTTATTTAGGGCAAGTCAGGGTATGCTTTGTCGCCAAAAATTGTGAAATGCCGTACCGGGAGTGTGACCTCTTCCGCCAGAGTATGTATATGCATGACTGCCGAGTATCCGGCGCAGATGATATTCTTGTGATCGAGAATCGCCAACTGCGCCTCGAACTGGCGCACTGCATGAACCGGCTTGTTTGGACTCGTGAGCACGAAGCCGGGGGAAATGTCGTCGTCCTCAACGCCCCGCAGTCGGATGCGCACGTTGTCGCCGCAGACGGCATTCTGTACCTCGTCTTCCATTTCATTGTAGATCGCAGCAACTTCAACCACGTCCTTGTTCGGCATTAGCATGAGAGTATCTCCCTTGCTCATGTGCCCGGATTCTAATTTTCCAACGGCGACGGTGCCCATGTCTTTGTATTTCTCGGAGATAGGCATCATTAGCGGAGCGTTGACCTTACGAGTTACCATCGGCATGGTATCCAGATGTTCGAGAAGCGATGGTCCTCTACCAGGATCGAGGTCAATTTATAGGCCTGTGAATAGACAGCGCGCCGAACACTCACTCATACCAGGTGCATACATTCCTGGGTATACGGTCTTTCAGGTTGACGCCCGTGTAAGCAGACACAGGTATGAAGCTAACGTCAGTCTTCACACTGAAGCCGGCAGCCCGAATGAATGGCGTGAGCTTTTCCCTGATCTCGTCGAAGCGGGCTTTCGACCACTCTACTGTAGCCTCGTCCATCTTGTTTATGACACATATGACCTTTGTTACGCCGGCGGTTTTGACCAACATGATGTGTTCACGCGTCTGCCCACCTTTTTCGAACCCGGTCTCGAACTCACCCTTGCGAGCGGAGATGACCAAGATAGCGACGTCGGCTTGCGCAGCACCAGATATCATGGACGGCACGAAAGTTTTATGTCCGGGAGCATCTAGAATTGTGTATCGTCTTGAAGCGGTCTCAAAGTAGGCACGACCGACCTCCACGGTCTTTCCTTTGGCTCGCTCTTGAGGTGTCGAATCTAGAGCCCAGCTGAGATACCAAGAATCACGACCGGCTTCCTTAGCTTCACGCTCGTATTTTTCCATGGTCCGTTTGTCGACCATCCCGGTGATGTAGAGGAGGTTCCCGCCCATCGTGCTCTTGCCGGCATCGACATGGCCGATAAAGACGATGTTTAAATGTTCTTTCACTAAGGCAAATGAGGAAAACACGATCGTGCGTGAGATATCTCTCACTATACTTCTAAAGGCTACGCACCGTTGCCGAACAAATCTCTCAAGGTTTGCTCATCTGCAGCGGCCTGCACCTCTTGTGCGATCGCGGCGGTGTCAGTCTTTGCTTTTTCTAAGGAGAACGTCTTTGACGATGGCGCGGCTGCCGGTGCCGGCGATTCGACTCGTGAGGCTGGCTTGGCTGCAGGATGGGCGGCGGCAGCGGAGATGGGCTTGTGTGGTTCTGGCTGCTTGGAGGGCGAAGCATCTGCGGGAGGTTCTTTCTGTGCGGGAGGGGTGGCCGGCTTGGAGCCGCCAATGTTCAGAGATATGGTAGGAGGAGGCGCAGGTGCTTCAGTCTGAGGAGGTCGCTCTATGGGAGGAGGGGGAGGCTGAGTGTTCTGCTGAGGCACACGGAAGGTCTGACCGGGGACGAAAGAGAAAGCATTTGCGTTGAGTTTGCTCATGGCTACAGCGGGAACAGGTCCAGAGAAGATGAAGGAGAGACGTGCAACGATACAGACGGACGAGGAGATGACAAGCGGTGGAAGAGACCCGTCGGCCCGCCCAAGTTTTTACTTAGGCGGCTGCCTTCTTTGGCAACCGCACTCATTGTCGCACGCGCGACCTTGCCGTCTGCGATCTCACTTACGGAACATCAGACGATGGCGGAGAGCAGGCAAAGCACGGCTAGTGCTATGGAATTCGTACGCAATCGAGCACCGTGGTCGAGTTTAAAGCGCAAGCAGTCCAAGTCAAACGCCCTAGGCCGGACGCCAGTCAGAGTCAAGCTTGACATTGGGTCGATAACTTGCTTTCTCTCAGCGATGCCGTCCAAGAATATTTGAAGCAATTTAAGAAGTGACGAATAGTGCCACTGAATAAAACTCTTCCGACAGCTTTCGCCGTGCTCGCGGTGTGCGCGGACGGGAGTGAGAGAGACGGCTGAGGGAACAGGCTGAGTGGCGACACACAGCCAAACAGACGACCCCGGCACCCGATGTGATCACACCCACAACTCAAGCCAGCTCTCTCCTTATGGCAGACCAAGATATCTACCTCGCTGTTCTAAAAGCTTCATACGACTATGACCCACAGCCCGACGCCGAGGAGGAGCTAGCCGTCAAGGAAGGCCAGATTCTCCTCCTCCTTGAGCGCGTAGACGACGAGTAAGTTGCGAATCTCGCTCTTCTCTAGCTCAGCTGAGCGCTCCGTATAAGCTGGTGGAAAGTCAAGGTCAAGCTTGAGTCACAGGACGAAGACGGGCCTTTCGGTCTGGTTCCTGCAGCCTACGTGGAGCCGGTGAGTGGTCCCCTGGATACTGCGCATCGTGAAGGTTCTCATGGAGGACAGGCCGAGCACATCTCCACCGTGAAAGTCCTATACGACTACGAAGCCAGTCAGTCCACCGAACTTGATGTGAAGGAGGACGACTTGTTGTACGTCTACGACAAGGACGACGCATGGTTGCTCGTGCGGAAACAGTCGGACGATTCCCGGGTCGGCTATGTGCCAGAGAATTACGTCGAAGAGGTGTGTCCAACAGTTCAGGATCTACGCACTCGATATGCTGATGCCTCCAGTCGCAGGCAGTTGAGGAGGGCACGCTTGAGGCCGCGGTCCCTACTCCCTCTGTCGTATCGCAGATTGTTGTACCCGACTCGGTACGTAATATGACAGGTATCCGTAAATGCTTGTGTTCCTTACGTATCGGTATCCCAATCTTAGCCTCCCCGCCCATCTCGACCAGTGAGCACTTATGTGGACCCCGCTGAGCGTGTCGCGGGCGCCAAAGCGCAGGCCGATGATATCAAGACATGGACCATCTCCGAGGTTGACAAGAAGGGCAAAAAGAAGAAGGGAACGCTCGGCGTTGGGAATGGTGCGGTATTCTTCGCAAGCGAGTCGGACAAGGTGCGCAGTGTATCGGTTTCCTCCATGCTCCTGCTTGAACAGCGCTGCGGTCATGCAGACACCGGTGCAGAAATGGCAGACCTCTGATATCCAGAATGTGCGACTAGAGAAATCGAAACACGTTCACATCGATATCGGAGGATCCGAGCCCATCAACTTGCACTTCCACGCCGGTGCCAAGGACGTCGCTGAAGCAATCATGGCGAAGCTCGAGTCCTCGCGCTCACTCTCTGATCCGGGACTGATTGCTCCTGCGGCCATGACTCAAGTCGATGAACCAGTTCCACGGCGCAATAGCCCTCAGAAAGCCGTTCATTTTGATTCTGCCGAGCCGGAAATTATACCTCCGAGAGAAGCTGAGGACGAAGAGCCGGAGGAGGAAGCCGAGCCTGAAGGAGAAGCGGCAGTAGCGCTATATGATTTCAGTGCAGATGGCGAGGACGAACTGACTGTGCAAGAAGGAGAGCCACTTCTCGTGCTGGAGAGGGATGGCGATGAGTGGTGGAAATGTCGGAATGCTGCGGGCGGTGAAGGTGTCGTACCTGCTAGCTACGTTGAGGTGAGGCCATATTGCATAATTTCGTCTTCTCAACTGAATTTCTGCAGCTGGTGAATGGAGGAGCGACCGTATCAAATA
>NW_012133437.1:13943-15181 GCF_000313525.1 Fibroporia radiculosa | reverse complement strand
GAGCCGAAGGAGCCGCAAGAGAAGCAGAGGAACATGCAGAAGCTGAACGTTTAGAACGCGAACATGAACAGGCTGAGAGAGAACGTAGTGAAAGGGAGCGCAAGAAGGCGGAAAGTGAGCAGCGTGCAAAAGCTGCTGCCGTGGCCGCAGAGGCTGATAGGAAACGTCGCGAGAAAGAGCGAGCAAGGCAACAGGAGGAAGCGCGTGAGGCAGAAAAACGCCGGAAGGAGCAGCGCGAATCCGCCAATCGTTCACCCGACGCAGGACGGACGTCGACAGATAGACGTGGGCCTCCGCGAGAGAGCACTCGTGTTTGGCATGACAGGTCCGGGCAGTTCAGAGTCGAAGCGGCCTTTCTTGGCTTTAATAACGGCAAGCTGCGTTTGCACAAGGTGAACGGTGTCGTTATCGAAGTCCCTTCGGAGAAGATGTCTGCGGAGGACATGAGATACATCGAGAAGCTCACTAAGAAGTCGTCACCACCGCGCAAGTCGGATGACGACGACGAGCCACTGGAGCTGCGTAGGAGATCATTGCAGCCGGAGAGCACACGCCCGACAGCGCCTCCCGCCAAGAAGAAGGCGACAACTGACTGGTTTGACTTCTTCCTCAACGCTGGCTGCGACGTCGATGATTGTACTCGTTATGCGTCTTCATTCGAACGGGACAAGATTGACGAGACGATCCTCCCTGATATCACAGAGTCAACTATGCGATCTCTGGGATTGCGTGAAGGTGATATCATTCGCGTCAAGAAGGCCATTGAGCAAAGACAGCCGAAGAAGCCTGCCAGCGACGGTGCTCTGCGGGATCAAATGCGTCGCGACGAGGAGCTCGCAAGGCAATTGCAAGCTGAGGAGAATGGTGGGAAACCAAGGAGCCAGCCTCCCAACTTGTTCTCGGCAGGTTCCAATGGCGCTTTGAAGAATGCCACTATGCGAAGAGGTCGGCCTCAACCAAGTAAGAGTATGCCGCCTTCAAATGTCGATCTGCAATCCATCACATCGGCGTCAGGGCAGATCCAGCGGACAGACTCGCCGACGGTGGCAAGCCCCGATGCCATTACACCTCCATCTTCTACTGCTGTGCAGCCACCATCAAGATCTAGTTCTGCTATCCCTGTGACTAGCGGATTCGACGACGACGCGTGGACGAATAGGCCCAGTTCGACGGCGCCGATCGCACCGACCCCTCCAATCGTTGCCCCTCGTGCACCCTCTGCGCCGCCAGCACCTCCG
>NW_012133437.1:0-13785 GCF_000313525.1 Fibroporia radiculosa | reverse complement strand
CCCCCACCCCCACCAGTAGCTCAGGCATCGGCTGTAGTCCCCACTATCGTTACTGCCCCGCCTTCTGCGCATCCAGCGCCCGCGCAGCCGCAGATGACGGGATCGACGCTCGCGAAGACTAACGACGACATCTTCGACCAACTAGCGCGATTGAGTCAACTACGCACCCAGAGTCCCGCTCTTCAAGTTCCCCAGCGTGCACCCTCTGTCCCAATTTCTTCCCCCTTGAGCTATCAATCTGGCCTCGGTATGGGTTCGTCTCCTGTTCCTATAGGTCAGCACATGCAGCACCAACAGACTGGACTGCTACCGCCGCCGCAGCCACCCCAGCCTGTCAATGGTCCCAGAGGACCACTGGCTCCTGTCCCAGCAAATCAGTCATTACTTCAGCCTCTGATACCCACCACGACCGGGTTTAATAATTTCGTCCCTACTCGGCCCCAGAGTGTGCAATCATCTTTCCAATCACAAGCACCGCAACCCTCATTCCTTTCAACTCAGCCAACCGGTTTCCCTGGTTCTAATCAGTCACTCTTACCACAAGCCACCGGATTTCCTGGACCGGTCCCGAGTCCCATTATGGCACAGCCCACAGGTTTCAACGGGGGCAATTTTTCTGCTGGCCCCATGGTATCACAACCAACAGGCATGCCTGCCAACAACTATGGAGGCCAAATGGGTCAAATGAATGGTGGATTTACCCCGACCCCGTCCTTCCAGAACGGCGGAGGGTTCGGCATCCAAAGCAGTACGTTTATTCATCTCTATACTTTGAATTTCCTTCTCATTTCTTGCAGACCCCACAGGATATGCTTCTGGCTTCGGTCAATCGCCTTTCGGCAATGGTGCCTCGTCTCCTCCGGCTCCTCCCTCCCAGCCTGCAATGAACACATCTCCCGCGAATATCTTCGCGCAAATGAAAAGTGGGACGTTCGCAAGCGACAATACCTCGGTGCCACAGAGTGCGGGTATGTTAAGATTTTATTTGTTTATTTGACAAGGCGATTCATCTGAAAGGGCGTATAGATAAATACGACGCGCTCCGTCCTGCACGTGAGTCTTCTGGAGATTGTCGTCTTAACTTGCACTTATAATTTACCTTACAGCATCTCCACTGACAGCGCAACCCACTGGATGGGGTTACCAAGGGATGAATGTGAATGGCGGAGCATTCACGGGGGGATATGGTTACCAACACTGATTAATCGCTCTTTTGCTTGTACTAAATACGATTTCTCATCGCACAATGTCGACATGCTAGCGTAGATGCGTTAATATACCGAAGACGGAACGATTATACAAAACGTGCAAAATAATAAGTAGATGCTACAAAGTGAATGTATGCTATGTCCGATCCATAATGCCCTGTATATACCCCACTCGCATGAAGTATTCTCGCAATCCTTCTCGCACATCTGGTGACATCTCGCGAGATAGTAAGTTAGTTGCCAGGGGGTATACTGCCGGCATGTATCTTCCGAACTATTTCTCATGTTAAAAATTGCAAAGAGGATAGCCAACATCACTCACAGCTTTGTCATCAAATCGAACGAAGCCTTGCAGAATCTCGGCAACAACCGGTGTCCATGCTGCGATATTTTTTGCTTGCGTATCCAGCCGCAGTTTGTTGAAGTCTCCCAATACGCCCAATCCCAGACTGATCTGATGTGAGCAATATCCTATCAGCGCATACACAACGACTTACGGCATCAACCGGTCTGCTACTTGGGGCCTAGCTGCTTGGTGTTCGGGACGAGAGTCATAGTACATGCGCAAAAGAACATGCACTAGAGTAGAGGCACTGCTTGATTCCTGTTTGAGAAGATTCGGCAAGTGCTTCATGAACCCTACATTGGAAGGAATTTACAATGGGAACACATCAGGATACTCGAGTCAATTCTACTTACCAACTTTCCATAGACCTGTCCGGAGCTCCTTGTCATCGTTGAACATCCTTGCGAACTGATAGCTGTGATCGAGAACACCCATCAAGCGTAAGAGATGCTCCGGAGGTATGGTATTATAGACCTCGTCGTTGCGCAGGAGGTCATTCGTCGTCTCAATGAGCAAGAGCTGGAGAACACATTTGACAATTATTTGTCTGAAAATTCGTCGTCGATCGTTGAGAGACACCTTGGTGTCTGCCTGGGGCTGTTCCCCATTCGGCGATAGTGGTGCGGGAACAATTGCCTGACCGTTAGACTCTAGAATATCCGTAGATGAGCCCAGTGAGATTTCCAGTTGAATGTGAATCCTTACCTGCTGAATCAGGAATGTCAGAGTTCCCGTCAATCTCCACCCGCAAGCTCTCATCGAACAGCTGATGTGGCGTTGTCGTCCGGAACAGCTTGACAAAGGTAGTGGCGACACGTTCCCACCGCGCAGAACTCAGTTTCTTTACGTTGTTCTCCAACAGTTGTTGTAGACAGCTGGTCCCGATACGTGCGAGGGTATCATTCTCTGTGATGCAAGTCAACAACCCGGATAATCAACACTCATACACCATAACTTACCCTGACAAATGCAAACGCACAAGAGGTCAAGCAAACCGTCCAGAAAACGCTCCAATGTGTCGAAGTAGAAAGTATACAGATCGATCAAATTGCGCAATGCTTGTATCATGGTGGTAGAAAGCCATACACTCATATCTTCTTGAGTGCTGAATCGTGACAAATCTTGACTTGACTTCAACACGGCAAAAATCGGGAATAGTAGCTCTTGGCAGACAGTATCCCAGAAATCGACGGGGAAAGTTTTGCCGTATGTCTTCAGGGTTGTGAACAGAGAGTCCAGCGCCCTACGAGCCATGTTAACCAAAAAGCAAGTATGAAAGCTAGATAATTACTCACAGCCGGCGTACTTCTAAGTCTTCTCCATTCATGATGACGTCGTAGAAACCGAAAAGAACAGGAAACCAGAACTTGATCATAGGGTCATCCACGTTTTGATCGGTGGTCGTAGTGAGCCCACAGTCTGGCGAATTAAGCATGATAGGGATAATGCCGCGCAACATCGCTATCGCCAGTAAGCTAATTTTCTGATACTTGTTTACTTTGCAGAAATCTGTGATACAAACAGTCAAATCTGCAAATGCGCCTTGCCGGACTATCGCAGTAAAGTGCTCCTTGTTGAGACGCGTCACGAGCTCAAACGCCGAATTCACAATTCGCTCTTCATGAAACATATGTCAAATACTGCTCAGAGTTAACTTAGCGACACCTACCCGTTGTTGCTTTCGATGCTGCTGAGAAAACGCCAAACATTGTTCTCCAACCGGATCGCATATTACCGACGCGTGCTTGAATCATCTGCTGTAGACATTGCAAAACCTACTCATGGTTCAGCACAACCGTAGAAACAATAAGAAGAGATGTGGTACCATATCACGTATATCAGGATTCGAATTGTGAGCCATGGTATATTCGAAGGGTCGCAAAAAGTCCTTTTGGAACTTGAAGTGCGGTAACTCTTCCTTCTCGAGGAATCGCATCGCCAGCTGACGCAGAGCATCTAATGCGAAGAAACCGACATGAGGGTTATTGTGACAACAAACCTACAAGGTGTTAGACGGAACTATCATGATTGTTCTTGAACATATACCTGATTGAAGTGTTCACCAAGGATGTCCCAGAGATTCGACCACTCCAAACGTATACGACTCATGTTGTAATAAGAGATCTCGACGAGCTTCTGCAAGCTAAAGAGTCGGGGATGCTGTGAGAGACCTGATGATTGGATCTCCTCCCAAGAGACGTCGCACAACGCTCGTACGAAGTCCACGATAGCATTCTATAATGTCGAATAAGCACATGTAGCGCACGAGAGAAATTGCACATACTCCTGACAAGTAATGGCTAAGAGAAAACACCATGTCAGCAGCAACGGTGATATGTGTCGATCGGCTCTCGTTTGCCAATTCTTCGGTGGGTGGCTTGCGAACGCGACTATGACGACAAGCCTCTTCAGCTACCCAGAATGAGACGTCAACGAACTCAGTTTTCTAACGCACCTTTTTCGCCCTGTGTCTGGAAGCTCTACGCCACTACTAATAAGCTGCATGTGCTCCAGTTGACTTACACAGGTGAGAACCTCTCGCCAAGACCCTCTAAGGTGGTTCCCCTCAGTTACGGCGACATCGAGCAGCGCCTTGATGGCCTCCATGTTCTTTGTCTTCATCTCACCAAGATTGTTCAAGAACGTGAATTTGGCGAGTGTCGTCACAAACGCGTTTCTCTCCAATTCCATGTCAAAAAAGCAAACGATTCGGATGGCGTTTTTGAAGCCGTCCAAACACAGTTCGACAATTTCGAGATCATCCATGTCTTGGAGGGGCGCAGACAGACCAGCGAGGAAAGGGATCCAAGCAACTTCGAACATAGGCTTTACATGGACGAAATGAGAAGCACTGAAGAACTGATCATTAGACTTTGAGCCTTTCCGTTGAGAGCGCATTAGTGTCTTGAATAAGGCCTATAATGCATAACAGATCACCATGGAGAATCATCTGAACTTTCTGTAACTCACCTCCGTCTTGTTTGTCATGTTGTTGGACTGCATCACATAAGCTTCCTTTTGAAGATCCCTACCGACGTTGGCCAATGCGCCAGCGAGACCCGCGCCTGGAGCTACAATAGTAGGCGCATTTTCGATCTCATCTTTCATACGTATCTCGTTGGATAAGATCTCATCGTATATTGAAGTCAATAGTTCTTCTGGGAGATCGGCGTTATCGTTGATTCCGCGATTGTTCTTGATGAAGTCCTGCAAGGACATGCGGCGTTTCACTTGTGGATTATGTGCATCCGTATTGAGGAGAATGATCGAGTAGGCTAAGACATATGCGGTATCTGGGCGCACATTCAGTAAGCCAGTATGGAGGAAGGATTCAACATCACGCACCAGCATTAGCGAATGGAGTTTGCGAATTGCCGGCGATGTAGCGTTCCGCAAATTTCAGCATGAACCGATCAATCTTCTGAGCCTCGCCCGGCAGACGGAACGCTTGCAAAAAGGTTCGCAGTGCATCAACGAAAGCCAAATTCCTGAATTCCATCATGTCGACGAATGCGTGCATAGTGGTGATGTTCTCCTCGTCGCTGTAACTCTTTGTGTGAGCAAGTATATAGTACAACGATATTTCATAACCGACCCTTCGCCAAGATATTCGCCAATCATCGCTTTGCTAAGACCGTCAGTATCTAACAAGAACCTAGCAATATCCTTAGGAGAGTTGCTTGGTATAAAACCAGTCTCCAAGAAGAACTGGATTCCCTGGAAAGACGCTCAATATGTGCCACGACTCAGAGCAATATACATCACGTACCCGCTTCGGCTTGAAATTGAACTTCTTGATACCTTCAAGCAAAGTGGTCTTCTTTTGCTTAGCACTCTCGAATTTGGTCGGGTCATCCGCAACATCTGGAGTAGGCTGCCTGGTTGGATCTGCAGATAAGGGGGGGAAGGGAGGGAATGTCTTTTCGATAGACGACTCAGGCGTGGCATTCTCTCGACGTATGTCTTCGCCAATCTGAGACCGAGTACTGGTGTCCGGACCACTATCCACCGAAGTATTTGCAGTTCCCCATGCGACAAGTGATTTTAGGACTGCTACCAAACATTCCAATCCCTGTCGTCTAAGCTGTTGCTCAGATGAGACGGAAGAGGGACTTTCACTAGCATTAGGCCCCCCCAACGCTGTCGTACTAAGTGAAGGGGGAACCGAAGTGTGGTGAGGAGCACGATGACTAGAATTAGGGCCTGGACTGATGGGATCATTCCCCCTCTGTGAGATATGGGTCACCGTTGTAGTGCCGATTTTGGAGATGATGTTCATTAGGCTGCACGAGCACATTTATAGCAATAGTCGCAAAAGATCACTGTAGACTCACTGCTCGTAAATGTTGTCAACGGCTTCACTGTCACAGTCGTAATTGAGGTAAATCTCAACCAAAACTTGAGGGTCCTGGCATAGTCGCTGCAACATATTGAGAATGACAACCTTCTGCTTAAGAGAAGATGTCTTCATCTCCAAAATAGGAATGAAAATCTCATGCAGCAATACTTCTACCTCTTTCTATAATGCAAGTGATGAGGGGACAACGAATGATGCAACTGGCAATTATAACGAACCTTCAGTTTTGTACGGAGACCTGAGATCACCCTCCAAAAGATCTCGACACTGATTTCGAAGACCTGAGGAACGGGACTGACAGCATTACGGCTCAAACATAAGCATAAGTATTGATTGACGGCCTGAACAAACGACGTAGCCTCGTGGGACGAGCTAGAATAAATGATGGCGGATGGGGAGATGAATATAGGCATGTGAGTGTTAAGAATGGTCAAGACAAGGTGGAGTGATAGTAACTTGGATCGCATTGCATGCGATTTCAAGTCCCGTTCGCTAATACGTCACTTAAGAATTGGTCATGTCAGACAGAAGAACTGACCGCACCTTTCTGGGTTCAATGGTTTCATAGTTAATTTGCAAAGGGCTCTGAATACAAGGAACGCGTCCTTAATGAACAAGTCGTTCGCGGTGAGATGTCTACCCAAATGATTGATTTCTTCCTCATGAAGGGTTTCGCTGGCAGCGGTTTCAGAAGGCTCACTACGTAGAGCAACAAGACATTAGAAAATTTATGTGATAATGGTGCGTAATGATACACGTACGGAGCTTGATGCGAGAATTCAGAAACACTAACGCTCGGACGACGATCCGATCGCTCATCCATTGAGTCTGCACGCTCAGACATGCTGGGCGCATCGTCGTACGACCTACGAGATCCGGGAGCCTTTCCATTCACCAAAGTTGATGCAGAATCTTCCGTGTCCGCCAGAGATGATGCCCTACCATTGGGCTGGAAATCTCGGGGGAGCACGGTCGTTGGATGTCGTGGAGAGGGAGCAGTAGGGTACTGTTGATTACGGGAAGCGTATGAAGAAGCATGGTCGTCCACAGAGTTCAGCGTCATGCTCGATTCGCTGCGAGATATCGGAGGGTAGTCCAAGTTACAACGTGTGAAAACATGATTCACCATCTGAGTCAGGCCCCCTTGAGCTACTGTTTGGTTGACCGGATCCGTACTGAGAAGGAATATATTGTACACGGTCCGAACGGCCTTCAACAACGAGGACTGATGCACCAGGATTGTGGGCGATAAAACTAGAGCGAGCAGCGCTTTCACAATCTGAAGAGAAACTGATTCCGGGGTAGTTTCTGCATGACAAGACGTGATGGTGTGGACGACGACATCGACGAGTGACACAGTTGGAAGACTGGTATGCGACCCATTAGACAAGGAGTTTCGGGCTGTGAGCGCCGGTGAAGGGGGCGGAGAGGGTAATGAATTTGTTTCTGAACCAGCTTCAACGAAGAAAGAGTAAGATATTAGCTTGGATATGCAATCCAAACTGGCGATCATGAGCTTCTCATTCCGCGTCTCACAGGCCAAGCGCAAAGGTTCGAAGATCTCACGCGGACGGTCTCCCCCTTGGCCTGACTTGACCATCTCCAGAGCGCGCTTGACGCTCTCGCGTAAAGGTGCCGAGCGTTTTGCATCTTTGGAAGCAGCGATGGTTTCGAGAGCGGACGAAATGAGGACGACGGAAACAGTGCGCCCTTTCGAAATTGTCAGGGAACGTCGATGAGAAGCGGCCGACCCAGGTCTTGAAGGAGGACTGGCAGCACGATCACGAGCTGGAATGCGTCCATTAGGATGCCTGTCGCCTGGATGTGGACCGTCGAGCCCAGGCGTCCCACTGCGGGTTGGGGGTGCTGGAAGACTCTCTCTGCGCGGTGGAGGGAGCACAAGTTCTGGGGGGTTAGCAGGAGGCGCAGACGGATTATGCTGAGGATGATCAACAGTACCGCTTTCCCTCTGGGCCTCCTCCATCTCGTTGCCTCTCGTATCCGACTTGGGGACAGGCAGCGGCGGGAGTCGTTCGGGAGTCCGTGACGTAGAGGCCGCGAGCGTATCTTGCTCGGGTAGGGTCTCGCCAGACGACCGTGGCGGCAAGTCACCGTCAACTCGATCCTGTTCGCGCAGGCCTTTGTATTCGGCAAGCTCTACATTCGAAAACTGGTCGTGAATCTCGTCGACTGGATCCTGCAAGTCGGGAGGGTAGGTCGGAATGTTGGGATAGTGATACTGGTCGGGAGGGGGGGAAAGCGGGAGTGGTGTTGCGACTGCCACGTCGGCTGCATCGACGTCCATGGTCAGCGTCGACCGACGGGATGGGGCAGAAAGTTGGAGGCAGTCGTGTCCGGGCAAAGCAACGAGAGAAAGCAGTGAGAGCGCAGTGATCAAACCACGAGACGCGCCGACACGGCTCCGGCGTTTCCGGTCCATCTCGCCCTGCTTTTCCTCTGTTCACCATGTCCTCCAACATTCCAGCCGGCGCATCTGCGGCGGTTCTTAAACCATCCGAGCCCATTCCAGAGGATGTCGCCGTCTCTGTGGAGGGCCCTAACTTCGATCAGCCCATCTCCTTGCAGCATCTATTGCAGAGCTACAAGCGCATCGGGTTCCAGGCGAGCAGTCTTGCCAAAGCGATAGAAATCGTGAACAAAATGGTGTGTTCGATATACTTGATCAATCTTTCCGGTCTCCAACAGATTATGACGTCTAGCGGCAATGGCGTCTCTCGGACGAACCAGTCGCAGAAGACGAGTCCGAAGAATATACATCTCCCGAAGTCAGAACCCAAACTCGCTGCGACATCTTCTTGGGCTACACCTCCAACTTGATTTCTTCGGGGCTCCGTGAAGTTATACTGCACCTTGTCAAACACAAACACATCCGTGCAATCGTAACTACCGCCGGAGGTATAGAGGAAGACTTCATCAAATGCCTCGGGAAAACCTATCTAGCAGACTTCAACCTGGACGGCGCTGATTTGCGACGTAGGGGTATGAATCGTATCGGAAATCTCATTGTTCCGAACGATAATTATTGCAAGTTCGAGGATTGGCTGACGCCTATCCTCGACACGATGCTTGCCGAGCAGAAGCAGACCGGGGACGTCTGGTCGCCGAGCTCATTTATCAGGCGATTAGGAAAGGAGATTAACAACGAGGAATCTGTGTATTACTGGGCATACAAAGTGAATATACGACGTCACTGGCCATTCTATTTTCTGCCTCAGAAGTGCTGAGCCGTTACGTGCAGAACAACATTCCAGTATTCTGTCCCGCACTTACCGATGGATCACTTGGGGACATGATATACTTCCATTCCTTCCGCTCTCCTGGTCTTATAATTGACATAGTCCAAGACATTCGCGCCCTGAATGAGCTCGCCCGACAGTCCAAGAAGGCTGGGATGATCATTTTGGGCGGAGGAGTCTGCAAACATCAGATAGCCAATGCGATGCTGATCGTATGTACTTCACTGAGCAGATGTATCATTATGCTCACATTCATTCGTATCAAGCGCAACGGTGCTGATTTCTCGGTTTACATTGTAAGTATACAGTAGCGAGCAACAATTGACACTGATCGACATTGGTCAGAACACCGGTCAAGAATTCGATGGCTCCGATTCTGGCGCAAGGCCTGATGAGGCTGTTTCCTGGGGGAAAATACGAGCCGGCGCTGAGGCGGTCAAGGTGCGAATGGCTCGTATCATCATGTCTTTGGCTCATATCGGCGACACCACCGCAGGTGTTCGCGGACGCGACCCTAGTTTTCCCGTTGCTAGTAGCTGCTACCTTTGGTCAGGATGTTGCGAACGTCCTTTGACGTTGAATCCAGTCCATGCTGCACAGAAGGGAGACAGCTAAGGTTCTTCTCTTGCAATTTTATCATCCAGGCAGTATGACTGATTTACCGTGATGATATATTGTGATGGTATTTTTCAGACCAAGGCGTGAATGTAAGAAAAAATGTAGACTACTAGATTATCAACTTCCCCGGGGTAGTGGATGTGTAATTCACAGCCAGTCGAGTCACGGAAGCCCGACTAGTCTAATACAAAAGATAATCCAAGATATCTAGGTGTATGAGAAAGGAGACTACATAACCCCTGAAGAGCGCCGCCATAGTCAGAGATGTCAGGGAAGTAAAGACAAGACAAGCGTTATTTGGTGGGTATGACTATGGTTAATAGCCTTGCCCTCTGGAGTGGGGATCCCAAGTCACTCGGAGACCCTTGAGCTCCACTTTCGAGTCCTAATGTAAACCTGGTAGCGATTTCAGCTTGCTTTGCAAGAGAAACAACTGCAAGCTCATCATTTCGAGCGAAGTGCACAAGCTCTGAAGCTCGAGCCTAGGCTTGTCATATCGTTCCTATTCGCTAACACGATACGGTGAGTGATTTCGCAATTCACCAGGACCGCTGGGTCGGATCTATTAAATGAGTATTTCAGAAATGACAGTAGTAATCGCTGGGCCATGCATTTACCTTGCCATTGTAGTCCGATGGCACCCCATCTCGGAGGCAATCTTCGTTCTTGCGGGTAAGGTCAGACATAAATGAATGGGTGCTGACACTGTGTGGGATATGGGGTTTAGCGGTCTCCTTTGCTTCATCTTCGACTGAGCCCTGTTCGGCAACGGTGAGAGACGGCGTGCTCGATCTCTGGATTCCGGCCGATGTCCTAGTAAAGCGGTGCACTCCAGATAACCACTCGGGGCCTGAGCCACCTAACGTCAAGGTCCTAGACATAGTCAAGGTGCGTGATCGGACATTCTTCCCAAGGGAGAAGAAATGTATGGAAAGACCGTCTATCATATCGTTGAAGGAATTTCAGAAGACGAGTGTGAAACGCGTACGAATTATAATCGATCCTAAGACCACAAATGATACAATTGTCTGCAAAGTTGCTGCGAGGAGTTCTGCTTCGGTTTGGGGCGGAAACTGAGGTTCAGGTAGTCTGGTGAGGGCAAGCGTGGAAATAAATACAGCGCCGACACCCATCTATGTGCCGCAGTGAGTAGTCATCTGGACGACAGCTATCAATTTGCTTACCGGCCCTAGGTACAGTGCAGGTTCAATGTCTCGGCATAGTATACTAATAACAGATTCTGAATAGGAATCACCTACCAAAATGACCAGAGAACAACGCTTCACGCCAGTTTGAAATTTCGGGGACCCATCTATACAGCAACAACAGAGAGGGAATTCGGCGGAGAGCCAAAATGACTAGGAACAAGATGATCAGACGCCACGGGGTGATTCCCAAGTCAGGTTGATTGAATTGGTCAAACGGTAACCAAGCTCCGATATATATGAAGCAGGCGCAGTTGAGTAGCAAATCAACAACAGACGAGAACGCTTCACCCTCAGTTTGGGCGATGAAGTATCCGTCCCAATTGATTGCGGTACCTGAGAAACGGAATTCAGATTTCTGGCGAGTCACTCAGGCAGAAGATAGTTCAAGTGCACTCTTACCTGCGGCAAATGCTGCTAACAGGTCATCACTCCCGATTGTGTAACAGACACCAATTGTGAAAAAGGTGAGCGCAAGATACTGCGCGATATAGGACTTCCGGTCAGCGATGCCCTTGCGATAAGAAAATCTCATGAGGTGACGGCACATCCATCCTAGACACTGATGTCAGCAAAAACTTGGAATGGTCCCTGCTTAATGAATTACCTAATATGGCCCCAAGAAGTGTGCCCAGTATCACTTCGTCTTAAGACTATTTCAATAATCGTGTAAACCATTCAGACGTTTGCAACTTACAGAGCCAACCGATCAAAAACCATTTGCCCACGGCTACGCGGCTTGAGCTTTCGGTAGTAAGGTAGATGGAGATACTCAGAAAAGGATACGCCAGCCCGTCATTAGCAGCAGACTCTGCTGATATTATGTGGCGCAAATCAATAGGTACATGCTCAAGGGCAAATTTACCGCCTGACGGGGACTAGTTAGCATTCTTGAGAAAAGATAAAAGCTTCGTTGCGACGTACCAACAATAGCTGCACTAATGATGGGATCAGTTGGAGTAAGGCACGCTGCTACAACTAGTGCAGAGATGTAGCTATAGCCAGGAAATAAGGCATATATGAACGCTAACTCAGACAAGCTCAGCGAAATTACAGTACTCAAGGTAGCAAACAATTCACCTGCAACAACAATCCACCCAAATGCCATCGTCGGGACAACCATTATGAGTAGTCCTTTTGCGTGATCTGCCATGTATGACCGAGGTAGCTCTGCGCCGATAGCAAATAAACCGACGGCCAGGACGATGCGCGTCACTTCCAACGTAATTCTCTCCGTGTCGCCGCCCCATGACCTAGGGTCGAATACATTGGCGCAGTACGGACCAATAAGAATGCCAAAGACGGTTCCCAAAACGACTTCGTTGATGTAAAGCTGGACATCGATGGGTGTTGAGATGTCACTTAGACTTTGGCTTTGGGGTGCAAATCACGTACTATTTCCTTCACAAGGAGCGAGATGACGCTAAACTGAGAAACGCATAAGCCCTCAAATCTAGTCATTGTCTCGCCGACGTAGACCGATGGTCTTTTTCAAGCGATTTAAACAAGGAGACCGCAACATACTATCATGGTAAACCCGCCCAAGACAATGTAGGTCAGACCTGGGTCGCTAACCTGCAAGGCGAGTTCATAATTAGATAAAAATGACTCGGATATAGAGGACGAACTTGGACTAAGTCCGATATGCTCATGCTGAAGTCCGATTTTTGACAGCGGTGTGGTGGGGAGGCTGCAGCTTGTCGATATTGCAGGAAAATCAAGATGAGTCAATGTGCGCGAATCAAGAGGCATGCTGTATATGAGCTGAATAGGCTGATGCAATCTGGCACCAGCACACTGGTTAAAGGAATATTGCGAACGAGTGCGACAATTCAAAGAAACTTGCATATCACAATAGCTTAGAACCACGGATAACGGTGTCCACTTCCTCTCCACAAGTACTAAGTTCCGCGGCCTCTTCCAGTAAGGCCTCGCGGAAATTAGTATGTGAGCTGAAAGTCAGGATGCCGCGTTGCAAAAACTGTGTGCTCACCATGCAGGTGTCTATGATACACGCGCTTCCGTCATTGTGCTTCGTCACTGCTCCTTCCGCAATGGGTGATCAACGTGCCTGTACATGTCATACACTGCAGGTTCTGTGCCTGGATATGAACTTGGCGTCAGCCGTAACAATCAGTCCACTGTCCCTGTCATCATCGCTCCTCACTCTCATACCGTCACTCAATTCACAAAAAAGTAACATTCACCGCCGGGCAGGTGTATGCGTGTTTGACTAGCACAGTAAGCTTGAGAGGCGTACTCGGTTCGCGACATGGTACGTAAGCGTATAATTCGATGAAATGATGGAGTTTCAAGACAAGTAGGCATGACAATACACTTACTAGTCTTTACATTCGATAAACCTTTACGGGAATATGGGTTGGAGTGACGAAGGTCCGGTGCATGTGGCAGTTCCCAATAACAACTCAACGAGCTGGAGTAGATTATTAGACGTACTAGTAACCTGCACGTCAATGACGATACCACCACTGCTTGAAACAGTCAAAAGATGCGCATACAATGTCGCATTGACACGAGAAGAAGACCTTTCAGGAACTTCCGGGGGCGCGGAAACTTAATCTAAAATGATCTTGATAGACGACCAATCGGTGAAGGTCGGAGAGTTAGGAATGAGCAAAAAAAACTAAATGACCACCGCAGGGGTCGAACCTGCAATCTCCTGATTACACTACATCGTAGTCAGACGCGATGCCATTTCGCCAGGCGGCCGATGTTAGTAACTACGTTAAAACTGTTTATAAGGTGATATGTAGCATGATAGCACACACGACGA
>NW_012133436.1:58251-69261 GCF_000313525.1 Fibroporia radiculosa | reverse complement strand
AAACATCATCTATGCTGTCTACAATATTTGGCGTTACATAGTCAGGATGGATGGTGACAAAATTCGGACGCCGCGCGCGGCATCTCTCGGCACATGGTGGCTACGTAATTCAACGGTGGCACTTCTCAGCCTTTGGGTGTGTTTGGCTTGCAGGGCTGCCGAATGACGCCGATGTGACATATTGTGACCAGAGATATAAACACTCGAACTTTTCGTACTCGTCTCACCGGAAGACATCCGCAGGAGGATGTAAGACATGTAATGTTTTTCTGAGTAGCTGGAAAGATAGAGGAGACGTAGACGCACCTTCCCATGTAATTATTATGTGCTCTTATAGAGTACTGATTTAATAACAGGCCAAATACCGAAATCCGTGATAAAGCGCGTGCAACTCATAGTACCTTTCTACGCTATGGCAGAGCATCACGGATGAGGAAGTTCAATATATGCCCCTCAGTGAGCGTCAGCGATAGGCAGCGCAAAAAAAGCTTCTTGCAATCTCGCGGATATATGCTGTGGCCGACTCATTCCACCCAGACTGGATATCCTTTTAAAGACAGTCGGGTTTGCTACAAGACCCGACGGAATTCAATTTGAAGACGCAATTACTCTCCCGGTACGCTTTTGGGCTTCAACGAAACTTTGCATTCGGATAATTGAACTCGGCATCTGCCATTGGCCCGTTTTCACTGCCTGCATAGAAGTCGTTGTACAGCCCCTCATATACAGGATCTTCGAGTCAAATGGCGGCAGATGTTGATTGTAGAGGTCACATCAGCCCGTGACATAGATCAAATTCAATGTACCTACCGTTTTGTTCTGATACAACATCTCAAGCTGTAGCTACAACCCCTCCGCGATTTGCAGCAGTTGTGCTCACACTTTGTTATGACCCGATGCTCCAGATGCCTTCCTGAAGCCAGCCGTCAGCTGGTCGTGCTCTGCTCGTAACCTAGGTGAATGATTACCAGCATATATGACATACAAAGGTACAGACTCATCGTCTCATTTGTTTCACGATGTCCATGATACGGCGTGTAGTCGGCCACATCTTGATTAACTATTTCATACGGGACATATTCGAGATACACCTCACCTGTGATGTCTGTAAGAAATCTACTCGCAGCATGAGAGCACTTTATGGGATCCCATCAGTTGGCCTCGTGTCTTGCCCAAGTCAAGTGCACGAGGAGCATCGAGTCCTGTTGCCTCAAATCGCAACTGCAGGAACTTGTTCAAGTGTCCTGTGACCTGCCCGATCAAATGCAATTCCTACATACAGCACGGCAGTGATGCACTTTTTCGAACAATAACTTTGATCATGTCATCTTGTTTAATTGAACGAGCCTAATCATCGTGAGTGGTAGCTGTTGTAATGAGGCTATGATTACGCCTGGTCTATATCACCACACACCGGAATTTTCAGTCCCACAGGTTCGTATGACATCGACTTCTTTTGCAAGTTGGATGAGGAGATGAAGACCGAAGATCAGTACAATGTTTATCATTATGACCAGGTTAGATTTTGAGTTCGTCGAAACTCGGGATTACATAATTCTACCCAGCCAAAATCTCGCGCAGCCGACGGATAGAAAACAAGGGATCGTCTAGTTGCTACAGCGGTGGGAATAGAGAACTGTATGCTTATGCAAGTGTTGAGAGGTGGATAGGATCTATGATCACCTGACTCTGCGTTGAGGACGACAGTTGCTCCTTAAATGTTGACATTGGAGGTCGCAGCGTTGATGGTGTCTGGAACAAGGGAATCGTACGCATATTGTCGGCAGAGATAAGTACAGCGTCCAATTTCCCTTGCATACGATTGGTCTGTAGACTCAGACCATTAAAGGGCAGCTCAGACGCAGTGGTAACAAGTAAACCTACAACCGAAGGACTAGCTCCTCCCCTCTCGAGACCCTCCAGAAGAGTACACGCTTTGCAGAGGTAATTGCTAGACATATAGCCGCATCGCTTGCACGTCTCTGATATAGTGCGTGAAGGAGGGTGTTAGACGTCAACAGAATGATTAACTCACGCTGCACTTTCTGTGTAGCTTTGATCACTTCTGTAACCTCGAAAGCCTCCCCGGAATGGATAATATCGATGATTGCACTTGGCCTTGCAGCTTCGAGGTCCTTAAGGAATGCTCGAGCGTGTCCACGATATGCATCGGGAGAGTATATACATTCCGTCGAAAAGTAATCGAGCTTCTTGAAGTATGCGTACCTATTCAAGAGGATAATATTCTCATCATTAGACATCACCAACGTTATGAGAAACGATTTACATGACAATCTCCTTCTCATACGCGTACTTAAATGGTTTTGATCGCTTGATTGTATCTTCGCCTTGTGTACAAATCAAGGTACAACGACCAAGCCGTGCGATATCACCCCGCATAACTGAATTGGATCGTAAGGGTATTCCAAACGAGTGACAGTTATATGGTCGTCACGCACTGTTCATAAGGACAGTCTCTGCAATGTCGTCGGCATTGTGGCCCGTAACAATGTGGTCTACATGTAGTGCAGATGCGCCTCGGTCCAATGCCTGGCGGCGAAACACCCCACAGAACGTGCAGTTATTCTTCTTGCCTATTTGAGATACGATCGCGTCCATGGTCCACCCGTAGAGCTCATCGTACGATAGAATCTTGAGTGGCATGTCGTATTGTTGCTGATTACGTTTTACTGTCTAGAGTGTGCCTGTGACTTTAGCATGGAAGGCGACATCGTTATAACTACAACGGTGCACCTCTAGAGAGTCATCGCGGTAGCCAGTGATCCCCTCATCGATAGAAAGGAGAAACAACTCCAACCCATAGTTGTATCGATCATTAAGTGTTTTCATTACATAGGCAAGTACAGTAGAGTCTATAGGAATGTCTCAGAAAAGCACCATTGGAGGTTAAGATGGTAATCTGTGTGCACTAACCTTTCCCGCCGGACGCACCAATTGCTACTTTATCGCCAGGTTTGAATAGGGCCGCCTCAGTGATTGTATTATGAACTTCTGTTTCGAATACCCAGAAAAAGCACTCTCTGCATATTTGCTGTCCTGTCTTTGGTCGTTTCAGAATAGCACGGGCCTTGTTACAGAGCGCACAAGAGCGCGGCGGCATGACTGTCACGGTTCTCGGGAAGTCAGTGAGAGCTACCAAAATGGGAAAACCACCGATCATACAGCTTCCGCTTTGTTTCCAATCGACTTGGTGCTGACTTCGGTGTCTACTATTTGGTTCAGCTTGCCTCCACCCGTGCTTCTGGATATCACGTTCTCTTAAAAAAACAGATGCCGAGAGAAAATCGGAAAAGAGGAAAAAAGCATAGGAAGAAGCCTGAGGAGGAGCAAAATGCCGAACACCACGAGCATGAACAGGCTGGACAGGATCTCGAGCCTCATGCGGGGGTTTCATGGATGGTCTCAGTTGATGACCGCTCGGACTTCAATCCAGAGGCACCGTTTGGATATGTCGATGCAGAGGTCAAGGCATATTTCCGCACGGTAGATTTGCAAATCCGAGACTGGCAGGAACAGGGGATGGCGGGGACCGAGGGAGACGGAGATACTGATCCAAACGAGGGTGAGTATACATACTTCTTGTTTCCTGCTAGTTTTTCCTGACTACGTATTTCATTTTACATTTGTAGATCGTCGTCTATTCTTCGTTGCTGCCCTCACCGAAATGTCGGGCAAGGAGAAACAGCTTGCCACGGACCCCGATTGCTCGTCGATTGTAGAGCGAATGTCATACTCTATGGACGATTTTATCCGACGTGTTTTTATGGATAGACTTAGCGGATCGTAGGTTTGCGGGTCCAATTTAGCATAGGCGTGCATCTCACTGAATACAGCGCGCAGATTTGAGCAGTTGTCGAAACATAGGTTCGCTTCTCATGTATGCCAGACGTTGTTCGGTGTTGCTAGTGAGACCATATCACGGGAGGTCTGCTCCAACCATCTCGTTCTGGTTTTAACTTTCTGACCTCGAAATCTATAGACTCGCGGAATTTTTCCTACCGCGGCAGAGACGTCAGATGAAGGCGAATTAAGAACATTGATGCAACTTGTTTTGGATGCATGCGAGGTGCGATTTGATTCACTTGCAGCCTTTGCTGTTGTCAACGTGGAAGTCTAGGAATTACTTCCGACGCTTTCGTCTCTCATCGTGGACCCATTTGCATCTCATGTAATTCGCGCACTTCTCCTTCTCCTGGTACCCGATTGTTTCCCCTCGATGGACGGTCCAGGACACAGCGGTTCTTCTGTGCGCTCCAAACGGAGTGTAGCTTACAAGGCCAAGCAAGGTTCAATGAAGTCAGTGTTCTCTGAGCATGAAGGACAAACAAGTCACGAACCTGTGAAAGATGCACCTGAGGAATTTCGTGACGTTGCTAAGAAATTTGTTGTGGCCCTGCGTGAAAATCTTGATGAGAACGAAGTACGAGCGTTAGCTGCCGACAAGGTCGCAAGCCCTGTTTTGCAGGTGCGTCATGATGGCGTTAGATGTATGTTGACAAGTGATGAGGCCATTTACAGATGTTCTTGGAAGTCGAATCAGGATGTGGCATGTCCGACATACCGGGTTCGCTCATGGATAGGACACTCGTTGGGCTCATCACATTAACGCGTATGCTCATGTCCGACTTATCTTACAAAAGCCATCATTCTTAATTCGTTTGCAGATGAGGACCCGTCCGCCTCTCCGGAGGCTTCTGACTATTTGACTACCCTCCTGCGCGATCCTACCTCCTCTCATCTCTTAGAGACACTTGTGCGGCGATCACCGGACAAAGTCTTCAATATCCTTTGGCCTACTTACTTCTCAGGTAAACTCTCAAGACTAGCAGTTCATCCGGTGGCGAATTTCGTCGTGGCGAGAGCAATAGAACGGGCTACTGTAGAACAGCTGGGCGAGATCTGTCATGAACTCGAAGGCGTGGCCGAGAAAATCATCAGTGAGTCGGCTCTTACCTGTCGGCATATGCCATGAAAGTCTATCTCCAATTTCGACATATAGAAGCTTCCCGGACGGGTGTACTTCGAGCACTGGTGGATAGGGCTGCAGGACTAAAGACTCACGAAGAAGAGGTCGTGGAAGTGCGTCAAGCTGAATTGTTTTCGTCTGTAATCATTCTGACTTCGACTGGCTGCCAGGTTATCTGTGCGGCTCTCGAGCTCAAAGAACAGGAAGAAAGAAGGCTCGTGGTCCCTTGTATCTTGTACCTCAAGGGTTCTAGAGTACGTTGTCTGGCTGCGAGCCTAGGCACTGACTGAGCATTCATTTTAGGACTATCAAGCGGCGGCGGCAAAAGCTGGACAAGCAACTAAGCCTGAGGCTGAGACTCAAAGTCGTTGGCAAAGAGGGAAGATTGACGCCAATCAGGATTCGTTGGAGCCCAAAACACAGGGTGCGGTGCTGTTACAATCGTTGTTGCGTCTCTCCGCACCGCATAACCAGATCGTGGTGGACAGGTCAGTCCACTCAGCGTTGCTGTTCCCTACTAGACCCTAACGATCGCTCACGCCAACGTCCCAGCATCCAAGCCCTCAGGATTGACCAGTTGATTGAGATGGCACATCACGTCACAAGTTCCCGTGTACTTGACGTACTACTAGATTCGCCCACAGTGCCCACCAAAGCTAAACGCAGTTTTGTGTTGACGTTCATGGGACACTTCCCGACCTTGGTAGACGACCGCATAGGTAGCCGAATCGGTGCGCGCCTTTGGGCGTTTGCCGATCCATACCTGAAAGTGCGTATACATTGTTTCGATTATGAAATCCATACATTGATTGTAAGACGGATGTCCTCAGGAGAAGATAGCTCGCTCTATCATACCTCACGAACATCACTTGGCTGGATCCTTCTTTGGGAAGTTCTTCGTTCGGAGCTTGAGCCTGCACTTGCTTCAACGTAACCCCGAACAATGGAAGGATTTGCAATCTGCCACCAAGCAGACGTCCTCTCAGACATCCCAACAAAAGACGCGCGTGCTACCTCCAACATCCATAGCATCAGTAGCTCCGGAAGTATCAGCGGTCTCCATTACGGAAGAGCGCAGTGCAAACGCAGACAAGCGGGAGAAGCGAAACCGCAAGGCGCGTTCCAAAGACGAGATTGATGAATTATTTGATACGACGCTTGGGAATAAGACCAGAAAGAGCCTAGTTACGACTGCAACTGTAAAGAACAAGACAGACGAGACAGACAGCGTGGGGTATGCAGGACATGGCGAAAGCAAGAAGAGGAAACACACTCTGGAGGACTCTGCAGATCAGGATCTCAAAAATATCATGGGTGCCATCCGCGCCGCACCCAAGGATGACGGAGAGCGGAAAAAGAAGAAACGAAGAGGTTGATTATGGCGAGTTTATGGCTCATCTACTCTGCGCCCAAAAGTACCATACTGTATGCACTATTCCATTGATGACATTTCGGCTCGGAGAATATGACAATACTCGTTTGGTGTAGCCCCTTGCCGAGGCTCAAAATTCCTATTCGCCAGGATGTGAGCTCTCGCTGCAAGGCGTTGTTGACGCTGCCATGACGTTAATGCGATTCTTTCATGGACTGCGGTAAGCCGGAAGGCAGTCAGAGCATATCCCCCAGCGGGTACATCGTGGTCATGTTTACAGAATATGCAGTCGAAGTGTTGCTGTATGCCGCTAGATGTCTATAATCCTCGCCAGACTATGCCCGCCGAAAGATCTACACAAGTCGATGTGTGATTTAGTAAGAGGTTTTCAGCTCATAGCTATATCACCATCTCCGTCAGGCCGGGGTTCCCCCCGCGCGACAGAGTTAACGAGTTCTCTCCTAACTTCAGCACCGATCTGAGGATGGGGATTTGCGCGTACGACATCTAATAATGCGTCCTTTTGGTCTGGAGTCAAGTCCGCCCCGTATCTACCGAAGACGCGTGAGCCCGTCGAGATTGCAGTAAGAACATAGGAAGGATACCTCTGACAGAACACGAGCAGACTTTGATGCCACAATACAGGCAGCTTTGCAGCGTCGCCAGATTGTCGCGCTTTGTATGTGTTCGATAGGCGAATAAAGTGGAAGACAAGTGCGTCGACAACCTTGTATGGAAGTGCGTATTTTTTGTCCAGGAGTATTCGGATGAAAAGCGAGTTAGGTCCTAGCAAGCACAGGCGATTGGACACAAATAAACATGACATAAAATAATACTTCACACCTGAGTACTCCATGTTTGCGAGCCGCATGAGAGCTGCCGCGGAGTGCATAATCGGTACTTTGACTTTCACCAACACGGAAGCGACAATTGCTGCTTCTTGCAGTGTACACCCGGTCTGAAAAAAAATCAATACATGCATTAGGATCGATAAACGAAGGGCTCACAGTCAATAGTGGGAACACGATTCCCTTGAAGAACGCAGCAGGCTTGTACAACGCCCGCCGCATGCTCTCGTAGTAGTGGACATTCAGCTTGCGATGATTCTTGTTCTTCCGCGCGCCTTCGCGTGTCAGTCGGATGTCCTCCCTGACCGCATCAAGGAGCACGCCCTCAAGGAATACGCGTGCTTGCGGTGGCTTCATCTGCGATACGAATATGCGCGTCGCGGCATGACATGCCTGTGGCGTCCAGTTTTCTGGCCCCGTGAGCGCGAGCATGCGCGCCCAAGCGGGGAGGGAGGGGATAATTTTGAACGGTTTTGGAAGCGGGCCGGACTTGTATCGGGAGAGCACGAGGCCGACTCTGTAATAGATATACTCTCAGTCCCAGTCTCGCGCAGTGGAGTGGAAGCATTCACTTTGTGTAAAGCTCAACTACTTTTGGATTAAGTCCCGCTGCAGGATCGGGTGCCTTGTCTGGGTCTATAATCGTAACATGATAAGATACTAGTTGGACTGTATGGACGCGAACACACCTTCTGCCGTTTTTCGGATGACAGTCGTTTTGCCTGACTCTATATCGTCTAGTTTTGAGAAAATAATGTCCGCTAGTGTTCGTCGCTCTCCAGCATTGGCAGGTAAAAGCGCGTCAAGGGTTTTGAGATCGCTCTCATCCACTTCCTAATTCCTATTAATGTTCGCATACAAGACAATGAACGTTTGAGGACTCACGATCTCTTCCACGTCTTCTTCGTAATCGTCCTGATCAAAACGCTCCAAATCGTCTTCATCCTCATCCTCATCTTGTATCCGTGGAACCGAAAAGCTCAGCTTGTCTCCAGACCCTTTCTCATCCTCATCGTCGTCGTCTTCCCATGCCCCGAGCTCTTCTTGCTGATCTCGCGCAAGTTCAAATATGCGTCTTGAGGTTTTTGGGTCCAAGATGATCTACTTTGAGGTGAGTCGTGTCCAGTCTCTGAGACCGTCCCAGAGCCGCGTTCGACCTACCTCTCCGCCTTCCTCATCGTCTTCAACTCTCCCCTTTGACTTTGATCGCTTCCCTGGGCGAGAGATCCGTCCATACTTAGCATTTATCTCATCTTCGTTGAGCTGGACGTGCAGGGGGTCGTGTCGCTGCTTCGAGCCCGTCTTGCTTGCTCTGGGCATCTTGGCCGGAAATTGGAACAGGAGAAATGAAGGCCGTGTGAGAAATTTTCTGATAGTGGCGACTAACAGATGAAAGAGATAGGTCTAGTATAGGTGATAGGATCAAGAGCAGGGCGCAAGGCAGCTGCAATGCGGCTCACAGCTCGGTGCAGTGAATGATTGCAGAAGATATTCGCAGGCGCGATCGTGATTGGTACGGCGATCGCCGCGCTGAGCGCGCTGTAGAGTCGACCAGGCTTGAGTCCCCCTCTCGGTCTGCAAGGCCGTCCGCATAAAAGCCCCCCTCTTCTCCTCCCCCTCGTGCCTCCCGCCAGTACACTCCTTGCATCATGGCGTCCTCCAAGTCCCAGGTGCGTATCGACCATTTGTTCTCTAATTCACCAGCGTTCTGTTACGGTACGTATACTAATGTCCCTCTCCATCTCCAGTCCCGCATCCTTGACAAGAGCGGAAAGGAAATCACCACCGTTGGTTTTGAACGATTTGGTTTCGACTCCGAAGTTCCCTTCGACGCCGTTCGTTCGCTATACCTTCAGCCCCACTACGTCCGCAGTGCCAACGCTAGCCCCAAACCTGGCAGTCAGTCAGAGGAATATCAATCCGATTCCATCTACTACCCTGACACCCAATCCATCTCCTATACCACACTTGCGCGCTTCCCGCCCGTCAAGCTCCTTCCCCCTGAGAAGCGCAAGCGCATCCTTGTCACGGGTGGCGCTGGCTTCGTGGGCTCGCATCTAGTGGACAGACTCATGCTCCTAGGCCATGAGGTCACGGTCCTGGATAACTTCTTTACTGGTGCTAAAACTACCGTGAGCCATTGGGTTGGACACCCAAACTTCGAGCTCGTCCGCCATGATGTCGTCGAACCATACATGACAGAATGTGATCGTAAGCGTCAATAACTCAGCTTGAAGAATGACGGCGTTGAAAGACAACTCTGGCAGAGATATACCATCTTGCTTGCCCTGCGTCTCCTCCCCACTACCAGTTTAATTCGATCAAGACAGTTAAGACATCCTTTATGGGTACTTTGAACATGCTCGGCCTCGCAAAACGTACGAAAGCCCGCTTCTTGATCACCAGCACATCTGGTACGTATCATCCGTCTGTTGCTGATCTGACGTTGTTAATTCATTGTTTCCAGAGGTGTATGGTGACCCTGAGGTTCACCCGCAGCCGGAGGACTAGTGAGTATACTCGATCGAACAACATCCTATATTGATCTGTGCGAAGCTGGGGCCATGTCAATCCGATCGGTCCCCGTGCCTGCTATGATGAAGGCAAGCGTGTCGCTGAGACCCTGACATACGGATACCACCATCAAAATGGTGTTCACGTTCGCGTCGCTCGTATATTCAACACTTACGGTATGTCCCCGATCATAGCTCAACTTTTATCTGACTTACATGCGTTTCTAGGCCCTCGGAGTACGCTCGGGAATACCATTCCTTGTCGACCATTTTGCTGACTTACTCTTACAGTGAACCCGTACGATGGGCGTGTCGTCTCCAACTTTATCATCCAAGCTCTACGCGGCGAGGACATGACAGTCTATGGCGACGGCAAGCAGACGCGCTCCTTCCAGTTCATTCACGACCTGGTAGACGGGCTCATCGCGCTCATGAACTCAGACGAGACGCGCCCCGTGAACGTCGGCAACCCTGACGAGTTTACGATCGGCGAATTTGCCGAACTTGTGCGCGAGATTGTCGAGAAGGTGCAAAAGGAGGACGGTACGCCGCTAGCGCGGCGCGTGCAGATCGTATACAAGCCCATACCCAAGGACGACCCGCAGAAGCGTAGGCCGGACATCACTCGCGCGAAACAGGTGCTCGATTGGCAACCGCGGTGGTCCGTCCGGATGGGTCTGGAGGAGATGGTGCGGTACTACAAAGCAAAGATGGCCGAGGGTAGCATTTAGGAACATATTTCGATTCAATGCAGCTGGGCAATAAATAGGAGTAAAAACAGCAAGCACATGCTGGAATGGGGTAGCATATGTAACATCTAGGACGGGTGTTCTTTACACTAGATAACGGCATATGAGTGATATTAGAGCAAGAGTACAACAACTATATACCAACGTCAACGGATACTTTTCCAAAATTCAACACGCGAGACGTGCTCCTCATGCGATACGATGGTTGTGATGGTATAGGTAAGTCTAAATGGGCTCACTGAGCATATTTATATATATATCAGAACGAATTGTAGCCATCCGGAACCTCCAATGCGCGGGATAAAACGCCCACCAAATGTAAATCCTAAAAGCAGAGCGAATGCCGGTTACAAATATAATAACACGCAAGAAAATCGGCGATCTGACGCTCCTCATCGGAGTATACGCGGCAGCGTCGCGACGTTATTCACCGTCGACGACGCAACCTTGACCATGGTGCCCTTGATCAGCTGTTTGTCGACAATGCTGGGATTGATTGTCGCGCGACGGAGGCGGGACACCTGCTGTGCCTCCTCCGACA
>NW_012133436.1:0-58096 GCF_000313525.1 Fibroporia radiculosa | reverse complement strand
TCTTGCGGCTGCAACACGAACTGCGCGATGCGCTCCTCGCGGAGCAACTGCCGCTCAGGCTTAGACTTCTTCTTCTTCTTATCGAAGATCTTGCCCGCTTCGCGAAGAGAACGACGTCAGCAACAGGCGCGACAGGGACACACGCAGTGACGTACTGGAGTAAGAGAATCCGTCCGCATCGCCGTCCAGCCAGTGGTCTTTCCGCTCGGAGAACCTGTGGACCGCGAGGTCAACATGCGAAGCACTGTGAGCGTACATGGGGATAAATGCGTACTTGCGGAGGGGGCGTCCGTCTGCGGCAAGGGGGGAATATGCGGTACGTTCCCCCTTGCGATACAGCTCATATGCCTGAGTCTGCCTCTCTACAACCTCCGCGGAAGCACACGAAAACGACAGCGGCGAGAGCGGGTCCCGCTCGGCGATGGACGAATCACCGTGCAAGGTTGCTAGCTTCGCCAATGCGGCTTTCATCCGCTCAGCGATGCCAGGGCCATCAAACACAGGGTCTGACCGTGCTGGTGGCAGACGGGATATGAATTTATACAACACTTGGTTGACGATGGATGCGCTGAGGAGCGCGAGGTATCCTTGTGTACCTGGCAAGACTGATGTTAACCAGTGCTTCATACATATGATCCCGACATACACTGACATCTCACGGAAAAGATGTTGGCGCCGCCGGGGACATTGACAAGGGCCGCGGCGACTTGTTCTGCAAGATTCATAGGATGTGTCTGACAACGTTCCGCCTGATTCTAGTTGTAATAAGAATATCGGATCTGTTCATTTGCACCCACCTGAATAATGACCACAGGACATGTCACGCTGGCCATTTCCTTCGCAGTTAATCGTGTTCGCTTGAAGACGATTGAGCAGCTGAAATCGGCAAGCCCGAGGATAATAAACCCACATTCAGATAAAGATTGACATTTGTAATGACAAATGATCTCCGGAATGGAGGATAGTGCACCTCCCAATAAGAGACAAGCTGAGCGTCAAGAGTGATGTCGACATGGCTTCTACAATGGAGAAGATGTTTAAAACGTACTTCATCTTGGAGATCTATAGATGCATCCTAAACAAGCAAGAAGCAACACATATAATCAAGGCTCGATAATTATGACTTTGGCGAGATTAACTTACCGAGCCGACGTATAAATCCAATAGTTCTTTACACGAATATTCGAATGATTCAAGATCTTCTGCGAATGACCATAGATGCACAAGCTCCCCCATTGTTTCGAGGAGCTTTGGGACCCTATGCGTGTCACGGCTCAGCCTGGCTTCTGTGCATGAATTAAATGATCGTACTCCGACTGTGCTGGCATGTTACACAGCGTAAGGCTTAAACACAATTCGGGGAATCTTGCAGGCCAATAAACATAGAATCGTAAGGCAAAGGCACGATATCTGACTCACAGGATAGCGAACCTGAGCGCAACATATGTGTTCAGATCGCAAGCAAATATATGCGCTGGAGACAAGCGAAGATGCTATAGTGGGCTCTGAGCTGTGTCTTTTGGATTCCGTGTGGAATGGTACGCACTTGAAAGCAATATGCAAGGTCGGCAGTGGTTATCCAGAGGTCATACTTGGATGTGGGTCTAGCTAGCGACTTGCCCGTTGAGCGAGTGTCGAACGCAATGATATTGAAGCCGGAAGCCAGACGAGTGTCGTCCATCTGGGGGTGGAGCCATGTCGAGTCGAGCCATTGGGGGTGGAGGAGGACGACGGTAGGCTTGTTGGGGTCGAAGCCTCCGACGTTGCTGTTAGGCGCGTTTGTTTGATACCAGATGGAGGCGTAGTCGTCGGAGGAGATGATGTCAATATAGGGCATAGCGATGGTAACGAGCAAAGGAGCGACTGCAGCGGCGAAATCACGACATGTAAGGAGGAGGAGGAGGAGCTGTGGGCGGCTAGACACCGTCTGACGGTAAATTGTGCAGCGAAACGAGCGGCCGCATCTACGCCTCCAGAAAGAGATCCTATCCGCCCCACTGCCGATCGCAGGCGCCCTGTTTCGCGGCTGCAGCACGTACACGTGATCACATCTCCCGCCGTCGCGACGCTGCACACGCCGACTGCAACCAGTGGTAACTTAACTACACACCGTCCTCGACACTCTGCACATCTTCCGTCGTCCAGTCCAGCCCTGCAAGCCCGACGACGCGCACAGCGGCGCCGGCATCAGGCAAAGGCCATTATCATCGGTCAAACTTCCCAAAATCGTCAAGATTTCCCCGATCCGCCTACTTACATTTCCCACCTCCTTAGCCCGAAACCGTCTCAGCCTCGAAAGCGCATCACATCATGAAGACTAAGTATGATCTGTAAAATTCTATCATTCTTAGGCATCATCTCCTCGACGTCAGTCCTGAATCTCAAGGCTGCACGACAGAGTGCGGCGGCGTGCGCTGTCGACCAAACATGCAGCGGGCGACTTCAGTTTGTCTCCATAGCCGACAATCGAGTCTTAAATCCTAGACAATTCCGTTATTCCACAATTCGCTTCGTTGCACACCCATCGGAGCCTGGAGCCCACCGCAAGGGAGACTAGGCTACTTAGTAAGGGCAACCTGTCATGCTCAATGAACTGAAGCATCCACTCTTGTCGTGTGCGTGTGCTACGGCTGCAAGCGCCGTCCGAAACGAGGGAATGCTGGGCAAAAGGCTGAAAGCTGTCTAGATGCGTACACCGCAAACTTCGACAGAACAGAAAGAGAAAACTGTCCGATTCCGTGCACAATCGGAGGCTCAGCGCGCCGGCCATCACATGGCGCACAAGCCGGTAGACAGACAGACCGTCCGTGCATGGGATCTTACATAAATTGCGGACCCTGGCAAGACCCTGCTTTAGCCATGGGACGCCCCCAGGATCTCAAGCAGATCTCTCACCTTCAAGAGCCTATCAACGACCTAGGCGATGATAAAATTGACGCTTGTACTGTGCTGCCTAACGTCGACGAGATCAAGCGCGGAACGGGCGCCAAGCGCCACTGAAGCGAGACGCTCTGGCGACAGTCAAGAACCCTCGTTACCGACAATTCCATTGAGCACCTGCATGACGCGCTGCTGGCGCTGGGGAGGGTTCAGCCAGTAAACTGCAATAAAACGCGTTACCCACGCACCTCTCTGTCTGCAGACATCGTCGTCTGGTACATTGCCGGAACGCTGAGCGACTCGAGCTTCGCCTGCTGCTTCGTAATCAGACCGTCCCAAGCAGGGAGGACACGCTCTGCATCAAACTTTCGTAGCTCCTTGCGAAAAGCGTCGGACATCATCTGGGACCCCGGCACTACGCAGTCAGTATGGTGGGATCAGAACAAAACGAGGTATCTGGACGCACATCCGCCTCGAATTGCGTGAGCCCCACTCCAATCAGACTCGCCCTGCGGGGAGTGAGCGATACGGAAGCTAACCAAGACATTCGGACACGCACTTGTTCCGCGCAACCTTGATCTTTTCCTCATGCTTGCGCTGAATCGCCTTTCGTTCGTCCCACAGCTGCCGCTCCAGATCAGCCTGCTCCTTCTTCAGCTGTATCAGTCATATGACGGCACACGTCAGTGGGAAACGCATGGTGCAGCAAGGTAGGTGCGACTTGCCAAGGAGATGGCATCCACGAAGGTAGGGTCCTCGGACAGCCGGACGAGATGCGGGAGAGCCTGTTGGAAGGTGCAACCTCGGAGATCCTCCTTCCGAACCGATGGGGATGGGCCCGAGGGTGTCGTCGTGGGTGGCCTCGGCTCGGGTGGGAGGTATGGTGCGGCCGGCGGTACGAAATGATGAGGCTGAACGAGCGGCAGGCCATGCGAGGGCAGAGGCGACGGAATAGGTGGAGATGGATGCGCATGTAGTTGGGAGAGCAAGGCTGCAACAGACGAGGACGGTCCTGGAGGATCAGGCGTTACATTATTGTCAGACAAACTACTTTTGGATTTCTCCAAATTCTGACGCGACTCAGCACTTTCACTGGGGGGTGGATTGAAAGGCTTTGCGGAGGAGGTCGACGTGACAGCACCACTTGGACCTGGTTGTGAGGGAGCACTGGCAAGCTCCTGCCATGCTTGAGATGACCTGAGCTGATCGAGGAGAGCCTTGACTCCAGCAGGATCCTATGCAAACATAGTGAAGCCTTGAACGCAGCAGAGTAAACTTGGACAAGTGCTCACATTGATGTTGGTGAAGTTCATGGCTCAAGAGACCGTGGGAATCTGGGCGATAGAGTGGGTGGCAACGGTTTCCAAACCAGTTCTACTCCGATCAACGCCACTGTGCGCCGGCGGCAACCCGAGAGCGTCTACGATGATCTGCCTTCCCCACTAACGGGCTATCGCGAGTTGAATGATACACTTCTGTTCCCAGTCCTGCGAGTCTGTGAGAGCATGCAAGGCTTGCGTGCTGCACACCATAGTACCAAATCTTTGATGGATTGATGCATGGTGTATGGCTGCCACTGGCGGCCGTGGTCGTGTAATTTCGTAGTTCGTAGTGTCTAATGGTTCGCAACGGAGAGACCCGGCGGAACCCCGCTAAATAGGTGCTGGGAGCTTCGATCTCGTCATACAATCCACGCATTTCACAGTCTCTGGACGGCCGTTGAGGATGAAAGAGATCCGAAGGAAGAAAGAAGTGCTCACCCAGGGCGAACAGAACAAAGTGAAGGCTTAGAAGTCTCGGGAGAAGACCAGAGCTGCAAATAACAACATGGCATCCCACAACATGTCTGCGCGCAAGCGGGTAGAAGATATTTTTTGGAAGACATCGATTGCAACCGGTGAGCTCGCGGAACAAATAGATCGAGAGGTATCGTAATTCATACTTCATGCGAACGCAGCAGGAATGCCGGGAAAGATCCTTAGGGAAGGGCCGTTCACGGGTCGACTACCGTGTGCGAGGGTGTACCAGTCATTGCGATGACGCTCGATGAGCATACGAGGACGAGTGGGGCAGGCACCAGGCTCTAAATGAAGGAACGAATGGCCGGTCGTCGCGGCGCTGCGCTCGTCACCTGTGGACGATGTAGATGAGTAATCCGCATGAATCAAGCTGGACATCAGGCGACAACGAGGGCCTACCTGGAGGATCCGTCATGGTAGGGGCTGTGAACATAGCGAGAGGTTCGAACGCCACCATAGAGGGGGGTGCGTGTTGCTGATACATAACGTATGGGTAAGTATAGCGCAGAGGCCGCCGCTGGCCAGCACCCATACGATCGTGATGTGTCTTGATTGCCGTGCCGTATACCCCAATGTCAAGTCTGGGTGTTGGCGAGTCTCGACGAACGGGAGCTGCGCACAAGGATGTTACCCACGCGAGCTTCCCACAAGGGTCGCTGGTACTCATACGGGTCTAAGATCCGGGCTACGACGCGCCGACGGTGGACCTCCCCATTCTAGAGAGGAATACTCCGTCTCGTCGCTATGGATCGGAGGTAAACACGGAGTTGGGCGGTGGACTGTTGATATGTTGTCAGGCCCTGAATTATGTCAGTGTACATGTCAAGGCATATGTCGCGACAAAACAGATGGACTTTACCCGCACGCGCGTCCGCAATGCCACTAGCCACGATGGGCGGTTACGAAAGTGGCTGAATCTAGAGCGCGAGGGTCGTTCGAGGTTCACAGCAGCCAAAGTGGCGCGGCCAGCCCCCCGCTTTTTGCGGACAAGGTGGCTGAGAGCCGGCATCGAAAACCTTACCTATTTAGTCTTGGGGCATTCGCAGGTCAAAGTCACAGTAAGCAGTAAGTAGTGTAACTGAAGCGTGCAAGATGAAGGGAGATAATCCGTGTTAGATTGGAACCCGAGGCTGCTGCGTCATAAATGCGCTGCGTTTCAAGTCGTTCGGATGTGCCGAGTGTCAGAGAGAGTCATATGGAGATGATCAAACGAGGAAAATCCAGGACGGGGTGCACACGACGCGAGCGGCTTGCAGGGGGAGAAAAAATGTGCGTACCGACGCGCTGAACGTTGAACGATTAGGCAGCACCGAGGTGGGCCATGATATCGTGGCCAAGAGGGCGCATGGGAGGCACGAGCCAGCTTACGGTCGTGCGGCGATCGATATTTAATCGGTGCCGGGGATGGATGAGCGGCAGCAGGCATGCGGGCCGCCGCCACAGACGGCGACTAGCGTCCCGTGTGCGTTGTTTGAGTCGCTCGCTGATGGCGCACGGAGGGACGGCCCTGGCGACGGCGGATCCCATCATGCAGCCAATATGTTATTCCCGGGCTGCCCGGGCACATGTCTTCCGCCGCCGACGCCTCAGCAGCGCGAGCTACGGAGGCCTGCGTCGGCTCAAACAATGCGCATGCAGCATGGCGACGGGATAAGATAAACGATGACTCAACTTGTATTCCAGTCGGGCCTAGTTACCGCGCGACAATCGGCTGTAGTTAGAAACACCCAGATACGAATAGATTATCCATCCCTGCCCCTGTTTGAACCCAGCTGGGGTCCTACTCCCTCTGTCTCCTCCAGCTCCCCCTCACCTCGTCGCCCACCGTCGTTGACGCGCGCACACGCACACATCTCCTCGCCGCGTTGCGCATCAACCAGTTTCTCATTCCAAGCGATGCCGCAGAGCATGTTATCCAGCATAGCCGGTGCCCGCAGGCGCCCGTGACTCGGACCCCAGGAATAGGCTCCGCACGTGGCGGTTACAGCAAATCGCGCTGAAATCTGGTAAATGCGCCCCATATTCCCACGGCGTGGCCCTTCTTCTCCCAGCTGTGTTCCAATCTTCCGACGACTTGCGCTGCCCTCCCGATCCTCCATTTCATCCTATCCCATCCCTTCATCGCCCCCTCTTCCCCCTCTTTGTTCCCTTTCCCCTGTAGCCCGTTATGGCTCCAGAGGCGTCAGCACCGGCGGGCTCGTCGTCCCACATGATGAAGACGACAAAGCGCGGCAGGCCGTTTCTCAAGGTTCGCTGATCCCATGTCTCGTCTTCCAATCGATGCTGAACCTCTATCAGGACACCCTTGACCTGTTTGCGACCCTGGTTGTGTCGTTAGAGCTTACTTCCAATAAGCAGTTCTTCCGGACATACCACCATTCGTTCACGACGTCAGTCACTATTTTCTATAAAAAAACGATAGCAATATCCCCAGGCAAACATACTAACCACGCCTCTCTAGCGACGATGCAGCGAAGAATCTGGCCTCATTAAAGTTCTCGCAATCCAATCGAGGGCCGGATCCTCGAGACCCTTCCCGAATTGTGACAACCACGACGACCACGACCTTCTCTATGACTCGCGAAATGGCAAAGGCCATGTGCCAGCAATTCATGGATGCTCGTTTGATCGAGAATGCTGCTGATCCTGGCTCAAATTTGTTCAAGGATCGCGGTGTTTATGTGCTTACGCCCAAGGGTCTGCATGTCCTGGAGCGCTTCATGAGCAAGAATGGAATCAACGGAGATCATCTGGGGCCCGTCTTCGCCTCACAGCCCATCTGCATGAAGCTGCTGCATCTCGAGCGGCGGTCGGTTGATGATGAAATTATCGTTTCGCATTCGGTCATTACCGCCCTCTTCCGACGGTTTGTCGGTCGTCGTCCCAACTATCCTCCAGACAGCATGGATGGATTCGATGCGCACCAACGGTATCACGAGCGGGCGAAAGGTGTGGCGTTGCTAGATGTCGCGGATAGGCCTGTGGGTGCGAAGGCGGCGACCGTGACGAAGCATTGCTTTGCGGCGGTGACGGCACTAGAGTGGTTGTGCGACTTCACGTCCGTGATTGGACGAGAAGAGGCAGCAGAGATGGCGGCGCAGTTTGTTCGGTTTGGCTTGATCTCGCTAGTCAGCGACAAGCGGAAGAACAATGATTCTGCCATCATTTTCACTGTTCGCGGTGCAGGAGGCGGTCCCAACTCGTCTATCTCAGTACGTTCTCCGGAATCCGTTGCCGTTGTATCACTGACGTTTGAGGTTTGTTGTAGCAAACCGGAGAATTCCGCTGTACCGCAAAGGCCATTTACAGGGTCACGGAGGAAGGTCGAAAGCTAGCCCGATGGGATGTGCCCGAAGGCGCTATCGGCTCTCCTAACGCTTCTTCATCCAATATTGCTGCACGCTCGTCTGACGACCATGGAAGTAGCGTGCAGAGCGCCACTGCGCCAGGCGGTGACGCCAAGATCCACCGACGCATTTCCATGACCGAGAAGCTGACTGTCACGAGCGAGGCCGACAAGAAGAATGGCAAGGAGAGCAACACAGACCGCCTAAAATATATCATCGAGGAGCCGCAACTTCGTTCTCTGTTCCGAGAATTCCTACGAAGTAACTTCTGCGAGGAGAATCTTTCGTTCTACCTGGACGTTTTGGACTTCAAGCGAAAGTTCGATGTTACTTCGAGCGCCAACGCCAATTCCAGTGCTGAGTCGTCGCGGAGTGGATCTGGATCAAAGGCCACGCCTGGTCAGCTCGCCATGGAGCGCCACCATGAGGCCCTCATCCAAATGGCCTTCGTGATCTACAACACCTATCTGGCGCCTTCAAGTCAGAGCGAACTCAATATCGACCACGGTCTTCGCAACGAACTGTCAGGATACTTGAACGATGTCATCACAAGCTTGACGGGCAAGACATTCCAGGGCCGCGTGGAGTTGGAGCAGGCAAATGCGTTTAACGCGACACAACTGCAGAAGATGATTGGGTTGTATGAGCGCATACAAACGCATGTCTTCCGTCTGATGGCAACAGATTCAGTACCAAAGGTGAGGGATACCTACTTTACACCAAATCATGGGGCCATAAGTGTCTGACATGTTGGCATTGATTCAGTTCATCAAGACACCGCGATTCCTCGCGCTGCGCATCAAGCTCGATAACGAGGATGATGGACCCCTCAGTGACTTTCCGGTTATGCTGGGTGCGGCGATGCCGTCTGTTCCTCCCGGACTTGGGGGCGAGGAGGAGGTGGGTGGGGCGTATGTGACGATTTCGCAACGTGCGGCAGTGCAAGATCGACGGTCGGGCGGCGAGCGAGGGCCATCGTCATGAGCGACCGATCGTTCGCTCGGTCGCCGATTGACTGATCTATGCCTGCTCCTGTCTGTCTCCGATCTTATATGTTTATGCTGGTCTTGCACGCCGTCCATGCTTCGTCCTCTATGCTCCCATGCAGTCGCATTTGTATGGCTTTCCATCCGCACTACGTCAACAGACCTTCGACTCTCTTCGTTCGCATTGCACTCTGCTCGTCGCAATAGGTATCGGGCTACTCTGGAACACCATGCATTACTAATTCGTCTTCCGTTGTCGCTTCGTCTTTCCATCTTCATCATCGCATCATTCCCTACTCACCAAAGAACAAGACAATTTCTGTCGCGGTGCGGTGGTTATTGCCGTGCTGGCTCATCCGTATTCCTATACCTGTACATCTAATATCTTACGCCGCTGTTGGTTTACACCAAGGGTCTCTCCTGCCTAATATATACACTCCCTGTGTTGTGTTGTCGATACCGTTGTGCACCGGCACACTAATGTTGTATTTACCCTAGTGTATATGCTGCGACACTTGTTTGACGTCGGGAATTGTGGGCGTCGGACAACAGCCGCCGTGGCCCGCCTGAGATCGTTGTGATCGGTGATCGATTCAAGGCTGTCGGGCGTCGCTGCCACTGTCCTCAATCAGGTGTCTTATTAAATCTTTGCTCCATACATACTCAAGTAGTCTCGACCTGAATATTCGGAACACCTGGTTAGAGTTAATGAGAAACAAACATTTATGTACGTATACTGCTAACTTGAAGCTCAGCCGCAATCACATGACTTGTATTGTATGCTGGCGTCCGCGGTGGCGGAGTTCTCTGCATATGAACCGTGTGCCGACTGTTCCTTTGTGCCTCCTACGGCATCTGCTGCGTCGAATAGCTTAGTTCTACGGTCTGCTTTTAGGGTGACTGCATCAGCAGACACGCAACACGCACTCGCCTTCTACACAGCAGACGGAAGGGCCATCGGTGCTAATTCAGCGACTTGTTCGAAATGGCAGACGACCACCCCAAGGTGCCAGACCCTATGGACCCCGACAGAATGGTGTCCACCAAGGCGGCGAATCGCCCGTTCCTCGGGTACGCGCGTTCGAATCGTATGTCCCCACGCTTCAGTCTTCTTAGTGAGCATGCGGAACGGGCGCAGGTACTCCGAGTATCGCACCAGACGCGAGAAGGAACATGCGGCTTGGCTGCAGCGCAAGAAGGAGCGAGAGGAGAAGCTGGCCAAGGGAGAGGAAGTTGGGCCGGACGAACCCGATCCCACTGAGGAGCCCGAGGTTGGGTGTCTAGGCCTCCTCAAGTTCATCCTATATGCCATCTTGTTTGTGCTCCTCGCAGGTAAATTCATTACCGGCAGCTTCCTATGGGAACAGGAGCTGCCTAACCTCAGGAAACTGATCCCGGTGGGTGCTTGTCTGCAGCCAGATGATGGCGAACCCTTCATTCATCTCCCGCCTGACTCGTTGCAGACAAATCAGCGGCTATTTTCCGAGGGCATGCTCACGACGTTTGATGGCACCAACGACTTGAAGCCTGTCTATATTGCTGTATGTCCCAGCTTCCCCCTATCTTCGCGCCTGCATGCTCGACTACTTATAGATTGATGGGGACGTGTACGATGTGAGCCCCAGCCGCCTGACATACGGTCCTGGTGGGCCATACCACATGCTGTGCGTCTGCTCCTATTCGCTTGCGCTATGTGCTTGTGAACTGATCCAGTGGCGTTCATGTCTAGCGCTGGTAGAGACGCCGCGCGGGCTTTTGGAACAGGATGTTTCGCCACGCACCTTACACATGACCTTCGTGGACTCGGCGAGGATGAGCTGAGGGTGAGTGCCCGCAGGCGTGTGGGCGTGTCCGGACCGATACTGAGGATCTGGGCGTTCTACCGCAGGGCGTGGAAAACTGGAAATTATTCTATGCTGAACATAAGAAATACGTCAAGGTCGGACGTGTATCTCATCCACCAATCGACCCTTCGAGTCCGATACCCGAACATTGTGATCCGAAGAAAGCTAAGGCGGCTCGGAGCCCCGAACAAGTGGAGAGTATAAAGCATGGCATAAAGCACGGACATGACGAATTATAGCCGTAATGCAGTATCCACGTACATGGTCCGGACGTCTCGAGGATATACATCTGAATGTCTATGCATCGACTTATTATACTACATATGCTACTTTGGGGTGCGATAAACATAGTACCCTAGATGAGTGTCTGGTGATCTACAAGAGTTCATTGGCTCTAGAAAGCTTGCCCGGGGTTAAATGAAGTAACAGGCGGCGCCTGGGTTTAAATTTCAATTAGATCAATGAAGAGATCGTGAGGATCAGCTAACTTACGGTCGCTTCATGCAACCTTCGTGGGTCAGGGAGGTTAGTAGAAAACCAATTCTTGACAATTGGAAAGTCCGCTATGGTCGCATCCATCATGGCATAGTACCCAGTGTCACGGTACTTCGCTACGATAATGTTGCCGCGCCATGCCTGCGCCTCGTTGAACTTCGGTCCCTGAATTTCTCGGATGCCTTTGTTTACCGGGAACGGCATGCCATCTCGGGACACGATGGGGTAAAAGGCAATGTATGGCGTCGGAAACTTCTGTCTCATGCCCTCGAGCTGGTCAACCACCTATAGATATGAACAAGGCACAGACGGTCAGTAAAGTGGATGGGAGATGACCTGCGCTGAGTGTTCACGTACTTGGAAACTCCAGGCACGGGGACCGAGGGTGTCCGCGACGTAGTCCATGTACATTTCAGCGTGGGGTACGCGGTTGCAGCGGAATGGCTCGGGCATGTTGGAGATTTGCATGGTGAGGGGGCTTGTCATGAGTGAAACCAGGTGGGGTGGGCGGTCGTCTGCAGGGAAGACAATTGCATCGAAAGAGAGCATTTGGTCCATTGGCAAAAAGAAGTAGAAGAAATAGAAATTGAACTATGTACAGGAGAAAAGATACCAAGGAAATGCGTTGGGGATTCTGGAGGGAGCGGGTAGCCATATATATGGAAGGACGGGCTTGGACTCACCGTCACCTCCTGGAAAGTACACACTGCACAGCATACCCATGGTGTACGGAGATGCATGCGCATGAGGTAAGGCATATCGACAGCATCGCCTGGACCCCCAAATCCTCGGAGGATGCTTGCCATTGTCCTTGGCTGAGACGCGCGTTTTGGATGGGCAGAGGGAGATGCGGCGGTAGCATTCAATTTCGCGTCCCAGAAAGGCGTGCAGACTGCCCGATTGGAAGGGAGAAGGAGCGAATAACGTGACCGTGACGCGCACGTGATGGCCACACGGGCGCGTTGGCCCATGTATTTGTTCCAGTGCAGCGGACTCAGAGGCTACTGCAGCCGTCTCCGCTCTAGATCCTGTCAGTGAGACCAGCACTCTTCATTGTCTTCATGCTCCATGACTCTCATCAATTGCGCTATCCTGGTGGCGACCCACCTTTCTTCACTTGCTCCTTCTCCGCAACCGGTCCCTGTCCCGACAACGCAAAACGAAATCTCTGATTCCTACTCCGAGAAGAGTCCCCCTTCGACAACTCTTCCCGAGCACGCCTCTTATGCCACGCAGTTCCTCACGCCATTGAACACCACCCTTCTGCTGCGTGTCCTTCACTATGGTCGCATACTCGAGTTAGTTTCGCTCTCTTCGGAAACTCCTACCCTGCGCTTTGATTTTGCGTCTCCGCTCCTGCCTCACCCTGCGATCGCTGATTACAATGGAAATGGCCTATGGATCGTGGCCCTTTCATCCAACGGCTCTCTATACCGTATTTTGGTTCCCCTTCGCGATGGCATCCCATCGTGGCCACCCCCGTCTCACGTCCAGTGGTGTCACGAACACGTCCTCCAGGCGGTTTCGCACCAAGGGGAAGGGTTCTCGATCGCAATACAGAACGCGTCTTGTGCCGCCATCTCCATGCCTGATGGCTCCCTCCTCCGCGTAGAGAGAGACATGAAAGACGAAGATGGTAGGACTGTCTCTCCAACTTACAGTTTTCGCGTAATTTACACGTGGAGCTTAGGCCGTTGGAGGGAAACCAAGTACTCAAACCGCAGCCTCCTCAACCCACTCGCCTACTTGCTTCCCGCTATGAAAAGACCCACAGAGGGCGATGCTGTCGTGTCGATCGCTTGCTGCCCGCCGCCGTCAGATGTGGCAAACGCCTGCACACTCTCTCGAGACCGAACCCTTCGCTTGTGGACACCAGGGGGGGGCTGTGTGGTCGCGATCCCACTGCCGGCGATAGCTTCCGAGAAGACCCTCGTCCGAGACGCTACGTCCCTGCGTCCGGCTATTTTGCTCCCCCCTGAGCCTCAGAAGCTGTTACACGCGTGGCATGGATCCCGCGGTGACATGTACGTTCTCGTCTTCATTCCCACAGAGTCTGCTTCTACTTCTGGTGGCTTTTTCCAACTCTATTTAAACAAGGAAACAAGCATGCGGTTGTTGTATACCTTTGAGGCGTCACCCGAAAGTCTTCACTGTCATTTGCAGGATTTCATTGTTGATGGAAGAATGCAGACCCTGCACACCGTGTGGGATTGTCAGGGCCAATCGATGCTTCATGACATTACTCTAATTTATGACGAGTCTAGCATAGAGGATCAGGAATGGCGTATTACGCGGTATTCCCCAGAGCCCGAGCTCACTCCTGCATACATTGACGAGCTGTTGTTGTCATCGGGATCTCTCGCAGGCAAGTTATTCGAAGCGATCATGCGTCCGGGCATGTTCTCTTCGCTAACCCTACAGACTGCTGTTGAGCAGTACACCGATGCCCACCGCTCTTTGCCCCCTCCGTACCCTCCACAGATCTTGACGACATACGCAAGCGTCGGAGAGCAGATCGCTGCAGTGGTGGGCTGCACAGTCAGACTAACACGGGATCCACGTACTGGGGCACTACAATATTCCAAGTACTGGAGTGCCTTGAAACGGGATTGGGAAGGGTTTATCGCACGGTGTAGGGAGATCGAGAGAGGTGCCCGTTGGCCTCTAGCCATCTGCCTGGGTGGGTCAGACCATGGCACTATCGTTGTCGAACGAGAGCGCATTGCTCTTGTTGCCACCAACGACTCGGCTCTTGAATACCACAGGAAATTACAGGATTCCGAGCCCCTCGATCCCATTGCTGCACTCTTGGAGCTCATCTGGACACTGCGATCTAGGATTGACCCTCGAACCATGCATATACTAGAGAGCAGGCTGGTTGATATTGTCCACCAAGAGGCTGCATTCCCTTTTGCTGATATCATCCAAGATCAGGCGCAAAGGATGGAATTCAAGGACAAGCTGGATGAAGGCCTGGAGGATTGGGTAACTGGTCGACTGCAGGGCATTGAAGACCTCAATAGCTGCCTTCGCTTTGTCATTGACCTTATCGGTGGCCTGGACCTTGAAGTGAAGGAGGAAAACGGGGACCTCGATTTGAGCCGCATGCCAAGTGTCCCCGAGTGGAAACAAGCACTCACAGCGTCTTACACGTCCGCGACAGTGCATGTTCGCTACGAGCTATGCCTATCCCTCATGACACTACTATTCTTCCTGGCGGATGAGCTCCCGCTGTGGAATCCAAATCTACTTGCAGAAATATCCGCCGTCTTCCGTGGGGTGGCTATGTTACGTTATGTGGTGCGGCAACCTGCGGGCGACACTATCACACCTTCTTTGGATGCTTCTGCCTCCGCCGGCGAGGACGAAGTCGTATCTCAGATGCGCAACATGCAAGTCTCCAACGGGCGCTCCGGCATTTTTCCTTTACATTCTCTCATCCACAGATTGGTAGTCCAATACGGCATCGGTACGGATCCTCTCCCTGCATCCGCTCAGAAGTTTTTGGATGTCTCAGGACTATTGCAGTCGACATCTGCCGCGCGCGCTACGCAGGTTGAGGTGCAATTCTGCGAAAATTTGCGCTTGCTTGGCTACCGCGAGGCTGCGCGAGAAATGCTCGCGTGGCTTCCAAGGGCTCCAGGTGTTACTTACATTCTAGGACGTCTTTGGCTCGATGAGGGTCGATATGACGATGCGGCGTCGGCCTTGGGGAGTGTAGCAGGGAGCTTTGGTCGGTCACATTTTACATGACTTTACATGTGGAGCTATTGAAATGACTAATTGGTGGTTTATATAGGTCTCCAGGATGTTCTCATCGAGGATGATGAGAAAGCATTGGCGTCCATCCTGCCTGGCGGACAACTTTTCAATTCCGAGTTCGACTATTACCTCCATGCTGCAAGTTTGTCCAAGACGGTGGGGGCAGTCTCTCAAGAAGTCTTCTTCACCCAGCGTGCGGTCTCTGTAGCACCACCTGACGTTGACACGACGACCTTATGGCATGTAATCATACGAGGCCTCACGGACTTGGGCCTTTACGAAGATGCCTATGCAGCCCTGGTATCCACGCCGTACAACAGGCTGTGCGTCGATGCCTTTCACCAACCCTCCCTTCCATGTTCTTCGACTGATGGTTTGTCAGGAAACGCGAATGCATTAGCCAACTTGTATATCGTATGTGTGAAGAAAATGCAGTCGAACGGCTCATGTCTTTCAACTTTGCCGGGCTAGCTGATGAGGTGGAGGATGCATTGTCGTTCAAGGCGCGGAACGCAGACCCCCGGATTCGCCCGTTCTACTCTCGAATTTTATACTCGTGGCACGTTTCTAGGGGGGACTATCGGAACGGTGAGCGAAGTCATCTCCGCTCTCGGAGCTCGCAGGCGTCTCAACAAGGGTCCATATTCACAGCTGCACTCACTATGTATCAGCGCGCCCGCAAATTGGCGAATTTGATCGGCGACCCTTCAAACTTTACGAGTCTAACTGAATTACAGCTCGAGGCTTATGTGACCAGCATGAATGCTCTCGCCCTCACCGATCAGAAGAGCGCCTGGATTGTGCTCCCCGTCACGGCAGAGACCGAACATGAGGTCAGCGGTTATTCTTTATCCCATTATTCATATCCCTCACTAGACGAAATTAGCCCCGCAAACGGCGAAAGCTTTCCCGACATATTCCAGAAGATAAATATACCGTAGGAAAGCGGGACGCAGAAATTGTTGAGCTGGCAGATATGCAGTACGAGTATTCGCTGCTGTCTGCTCGTCTTGAATTGATCCGGCGAGACCCCACGTTGTTGACGGGTGGAGGTCAGTTATAATTGAAGCTGACACCTTCGATTCTCTAACGGCGAGGCTTTCAGTGCTGCTACTATCACCTTCCTCGATAGTATCGCGTCTAACCCAAGTCAACCTTTTCGACATGGCCATGTCCACTGCTCGTAGTCTTGATGTCGACATGACCGACTTATTTGGACGTCTAACTACCCAATGCCTCCGCCTCTCCCATAATCCTGATGTCGTGATGTGACTACATTCTTACTCTGCGAGATTTACTCACTGACTTTATTTAATCAGAGCCGAAGACACATCTGACTGGCTCCTCACAGACAAGGTATCCTCATGGCCTGGTACGCCCGTCAATAGGGGCTGGCGTTATCTGCGGCAGTCTCTGGAGCGCCATGACGGGGCTGAAACAGATTATAAGTACAGTAAAATAGCATTGGAGACTATATTGGGTTTCGACCGATCATCACCGCCTCCACCATGGTTGATTCAATCGCTAGAAGTAGGTATCCAATTCATCGAATTCGCGAGACCATCCATGACGTTTGTCTTCAGGCACAACATCCAGAATACTTGATACGTACGTGTTTACGGTACGACAATCTGGAATACGCTTTGGACCATACGTTATCGTTTATGCGATGGGTAAGCGAATAGCATATTTCCTTTTCTTCAGTGAGATCGTTCTGAGCACCCTTGAATTTTGTAGAGCAATGAACGTATGGTCCAGGAACAGCCCAAAACAGCGTCGGCGACCTGGCTGCCGTATACCCTAATTGATCAGGTCTTGTTGGCGGCTGACTCACAAGAAGGACTGACTTCGCGTGAAGAAATTTTGCGCAAAGAAGTGCGCGAAGAGATTGCGAGCCGCATCAAAGGGGCACAGAAATTCAGTCAGGCTTCACGGTGACCAATGGTTAGAGCTTCATATTGGTTAGGAACCATGAACAATAGACTCCGCAAAACGTGTAAGCCGCATTTCTTGCGATCACTGCCCAAACGGAATGTTGTATACTGCGTCGAATACATAAAAGATGAGCTTTTGAAGTCAATCGTGACGATGGATAGACTGAATGTGATGGGCTGGGCTTGACTGGACTCGGGCACGTGCGGCTGCCGTTCCCCCGTGGGAACCTTGTGCGGTGAGCGTCGGAAGCGACCCGCACGCTGCTCAGAACTACCACCGCATTGTTGTCCCGTTTGTTTCCATCATGTCGCCGTTCAGGAAGTCGTTCATGAAGAACTGGTATGCCATAGAGGTATGCCTATAGTCTCGCTTAATCTGGGGCATGGTCCTCTGACCACCATTTTCCGGTCAGGCTACCCCCATGTGAGAGCATAGCATGTCTTCCACTTCTAGTTGATTGAATCTGGAATCAGTTTTGCTGTTGTTGGACTGGCCGTCGTAGGATGTGGTTGGTATCTGACCCGGCTCGCACGGGGACCTACCGGTGAGTGCTCCACGAGTGAGGGCACAAATCGTGACTGACGTCTGCTGCTTCCTTCCAGTCGTCTGGACAAAGGAAAACCCGACCCCGTGGAACGATGTCAAGCAAAATGAGAACATCAAGCTTCTAGCAGTCAACCACCAATTTGAGAAGGGGTGCGTGTTGTCTCCGCCCTGTCTAGAGCGCCGGCTGATATTGGCGTGTTGTCCAGGTGGGAGCGTAGGAAGCTATGATTTTTCCATTTTGTCTCCATAGCCTCTTACGGGCCTTGTCCCGCAAGCTTTTTGTGCACTATAACAGTCGTCGCAGCCATTGACCTGATCAACTCTTCCGAATAAGACGCGTGACGTGTGATCTTGCCCCTATGTGACGCTCAACTTCGGCCTCGAATGACACCGTCTTGCACTTCGACCACATCTGATCTTCAACCTACTACTCATTTCTTTTATCCACACGATGGTAATACGTCTAGACTCCCCTCAGCCCGTGTATTCTCTTCCATCTTTTGATATCCCGGATGAGGAGGAGGATGTTCCCACTCCTGGAGTTCCGCCGGTAAGGCCACATCAGTCGCATCGGATTCTACACCTGAATCAGTGATGTTCAGAGCCTCATAGGCCCTTTGGAACTGCCCGAGATCGTGCTAGGTGCAGCGGCACTCTCGACGATTTACAACAAGGAAAGCCACTTGCTTGGTTTTGTGCCGGTTCGCACAGTACGCCTGGCCCTACGGTACGTACTGTATATGAGACCGTACATGCGTGATCCGTTCCGCACGAGTGCGTCCATTGCAGGTATGGTATTACGACGTTTGACACGTCTCCCTATTATGGCGAATCGGAACTTGTGCTTGGCACTGCGCTAAAGGCCCTTGAGCTCGACTTCCCGCGCTCTTCATACAAACTGGTAGGTTAAGTCTGATCTCTGTGCTGTTCTCATGATCGCCGAGCAGCCCGTTCATTTGATCTCAGATGACAAAGGTGGGCCGCTACGGACGTACCAGAGCAGACTTCGACTATTCCCCCGCCACCATTCGCGCCAGCGTCGAGCGTAGTATGTCCCGCCTGCATACCACATACCTGGACACCGTGTATTTGCATGATGTCGAGTACGTTGCAACACAAGTCGGTCCACGCGAAGCCGGTAGCTCTATGGTTGCCCTCGGCGAGGGCAAGGCGGAGTACGGGCTCGTCGAGGGAGATGAAGGGAAAGTGTGGGGAGAAGGTGATCAGCGGATCTTGGGCGCGCTCGCTGAGTTGCAGAAGATGAAGGACGAGGGGATTGTCAAGTCTATCGGGATCACTGGTAGGTCCGCGTTATTGCTAGCTGCCGTCGGTGGCGCTAATCCGTCGATTAGGATATCCCCTCCCGACCCTGCTGCGTCTCGCGCTCCTCGTGTTACACACTCCCCCCTACAAGCCGCTTGACGTGCTCCTGTCTTATTGTCATTCGACACTGCAAAATGACGCGTTCACCGCGTTCGTCCCTCTCTTCCGTGAGCGTGCTCGCGTTTCGCAGTTGCTCACGGCATCCCCTCTCTGCATGGGGCTATTGACGCCCACACCGCCTAAGTGGCATCCTGCTCCTCCTGAACTCCTCAAGGCAGTGAAGCAGGCAAACGTCGTATGTGGAGAATGGGAAGGGGGATTACCCAATGTGGCGATCGGATATGGATACAGGACAGCATCCCGCATGAGCATGCCCGTGGTCGTTGGTCTAAGCAACCCTCGTGAGGTCCACGAGAATATACAAGTGTGGCGCGCGATCAAAGAGGGAAAGAATGATAATGCACGAGTTGTACAGGAAAAAGAGGTCTCGAAGGTTTTTAGCGATTTCGTCAACTGGTCATGGGCTTCTCCCCCTTCAGATCTGCTGTGAATAGCTTGTTAAATTGGCAATGCAGAGTAGTATAGATACAGTGATTGTACACCAAAATATATGCTGAACTTCATAAACCCGTCCGTGTCCCAGACACCAACAACCGTCCACGCCTGCCGCAGGACCCCTCAGCGTGTCTTGATAATCCCTGCATTAATGAGCTTCATGATATTGGTGCGAACCGTAGGGTTTTTCATATGGTCTTGAAGTGCCGCGGGATTCGACTGTGACTGCTGGAGGATCGACTGCATAATAGGATCGCTCATGATACTCTATGAAATCAGAGGCACGTTCAACGTCTGTGTGAAAATCATAAGTAAGCTGGCTACTTACCGCAATTTCCGGATCACGCATAGCACGCTGAAGAGTTTCTTCATCGCTCTCATCTGTACGCTGGCTGAACAGTTCCTGCTGGCACTTGAGTACCTGGTCCTGGATCTCCTTTCCATGCTTCTTCTCAGTGTCGACATCCGTCGCCTGCTGCACAGCTTCGATCGCTTTCGTGTAGTCGCGCATCGCGTACAGCACATGACTTTTGCGGATGTACGCCTTCACAAACTTAGGGTCGATACGAATCGCCTCCTCCGCGTCCTTGAGCGCCTCGGGCAGCGCGACAAGCTTCGTATAGGCGTTCGCGCGGTTGTTGTATCCGCGCGGGTCGTTAGGGTCGCGCTTGATCGCCTCGGTGTATGCCTTCACTGCACCAACAAAGTCGCCCGACTTGAACAACGCGTTACCCTCCTCGCGCGCCTCTGAGGCCTTCTCTGGATCAATGTACGCTTTACGCTGTGCTTCGGCCAGAGCGCGCTCACTCTCACGTAACTTCGTGAGAATGTCGGGAGTGCGATGCTCCGTCAGTGATTTATTAAAAAACTTAATCGCGGTCTCCAGGTCGCCTTTGCGGCTGTACGCATTTCCTATACGTCCAAGGGCTTTCGCAACGAGCTTGTAGTCTGCGCGAAGCTGCGTGGTGGATCACCGGTCACCTATTGGTAGTGCTGATCACCAAGAATGACGACTTACCGATCGCCCTTCGTCGACTGCCTTCTCGCACGCCTCGATACATTTATCAAATTCACCTTGCTCGAAATATACGGCTATATCAAAGCTTAGAGAGGATTAAGGAGATCGAGTATCTGAATGACGCACCGGCAAGATTTGTAAGGAAAGTGATATCCTGCGGATATATGTCCCATGCCCTCTGGAAATGAGTCGCTGCCTCCTCGAGATTACGAGCCCTGTAGGCGTCCGCGCCAAGCTTCTTCTCTGTCTCAGCATCCTTCCTCGCCTTAGCGGCCTCGTCATCTTCCTCCTCCATTTCTACATTTTGTTCCTTCGCCGCTGCCGGAGGTGGCGATTTCGGGGCTGGATTTGACGAAGCAGTGGGTGGTGGCGATGCAGCTTGAGATGGCTCAGCATCAGCCTTTTTCAAGCCTGGAGGAAGCTCATCCGAGCCTTCCTCTCTAGTGAAGCCCTGCATATCAATGCCCATGAGCACACCAAGGACGTCAATCATGCGCGGGTCCTGCAGCGCGCTCTGTGCAAGGCCGGGATTCTTTTGAATGAATTGCAGCTGCTGGACGAACGATGGATCGGCGAGATGCTTTTGTGTGCGCGGACTCGCGGCTAGCTTGCCAATGAGATTGGGATCCCCGAAAAGCTTCCCGAGCCCGAGAGCGTCTGCACCATCTCCACCTCGCTCGTCTGCAGCTAAATATGGCTACGTGTTGGGATCAGCGTATTAACTTGACATGGCTGCACGCTTACCTTTGGCATCCTGTACTTCCTTTAGACCCTTCCTTAACGCAGGGCTGTCTTCAAGTTTAAGACCGGCTTCATAGGCGGCAATGGCTTGATCATAACTTCGCTGGCCATGCAGCGCAGCGCCCTTGCGCGCATAGCCCTTTGACCAGGTTGGGTTGATCTTAATACACTGTGGAGTGGCATTCAGTAGTGAAAATGCATATACCTGAAGAAACCCTACCGCACCTGCTCAGCATCCTCGAACGCTGCTGCCCACTGCCGCTTTCCGGCCTTCGCAGCACTACGATTTGAGAAGAGCACGTAGTTGCTCGGGTCAATGGCGATTGCCCGAGAAAAGAGGTCGATAGCTTTGTCGTAGTCTTTTGCCTGGAAGGCCTTGTTTCCTTGGTCTTTCAGTGCGTCGGCCATGGTAGGAACAGACGTTATGGTATACAATGGGATAGAGAGCAAAAGGAGAGGCTCTCACTTTATGATTGAATCACCTTGTATCCTTGAAGATTCGAGAAGATTCCCTTCGGACTGAGTGAGGTCCTACGTCGCTGTTATCTCATCTTATCTGATAGACGAATAAAAGTGTAACATATACTTACCCGTCGTTAATATTGGCAAATTTTGCGCAAGCCGGCTGGTGTTTGGTTCTGCTTGACTATAAGCACTGACATCATGCTACTACTTTGAGTAAGGCGATTAGCAGGCTAGGCTCTGGGCCTTCTAGGCTTGGCCGTTCACACCGCCAGTTGGCACCTTTTGATGCAAATGCACGCACCCATACTTAGCGACGTACCCCATTGTCAGAGGGCAGCCCCAGGGGATTATGATGCCCCAAAGTAGAGAGAGCTGCTCACGGCCACGCTTCGGCTTGAAATGTTATACAGCTGCTGGCGTGTACAAAAGTGAATGGTAAATATGCGAAGACACTGAGGATATTCGAGGAGCTTGAACGAACACGGGAGGTATAACCTCCAAGTGATTTAACGACGTGCAGGCAGGGGATGCACCGTAATCATGACGCAGCGGACATAATAGAATTCTCGTGATTTGCTAACCATCAAAATAATTCCAACGCATCGTCCCGATAAGTCTAGATCTTGCCCGTTCGAGAAGTACGTATTACAATGCGCATTGCGCGGGGCTTCACTCTGGACAGCCATCATTCCTCTCGCAGCCAGCCTTGCAATAACATACGGAGAGCCGCTGAGATATCGCCGAATTTGCTGCACCCTTTTGGAGCGCAGTTTCAAGGAAGAACATAACGTTTGGAGCTGAGCACTTGACTGGAGTCTGTTGTCGCCTCGGCCCATCCTATGTGCGGCACTCCCTCGCCCTTCCCATTCAGACCCCCGCTGTACCCTTGAACCCACACCACCGTCACCCGCTGAATGGCCTCGAAAGATATTGTTGTTAGCACAGACCTCAGGCTCTCCATTCGGCGCAAACAGGGCCGTCCGCACTCTCCGAGCCCGCCGACTCGCGCCGTGGAGGACAGCGAAGGCGTCGTCTCGGAGATTCGCCAACCCCCTCCCAAGCGATCGCGAAAGGCGATAAACTGTGAGCCGTGTAGAAGTAGCAAACTCAAATGTGATAGGTTCGTTCCGCCCCCGCCCGTGTTCCCCGATCGACGTGCACTAATCTCCTCGCTCTCCGTGGGCGGTGCAGGAGTCGTCCATGCTCTTCCTGCGTATTGAGAGGTTAGTCATCCAGCTCGGGTTATGTCAGGTGTTCACTCATGTTGAACTACAAAAGGCACGACGGCCCTATGCTACCAAGGTCAAGACAACGACCCTCCCCAAAATGATGAAAGCCGGTATGCATGTGTCTGCTTAAGCACACACACGCTAATCATTTATTCGGTCCCGTCGACATTATGGCTGCAGCCGTTCCATCGATGTCTTCGCAGAGATCTCACGCATCCGTCAATCTCTTACCTTGCTCGAGGCCCATATGAAAGACAGTGCAGGCTCGAGACCAAATTTTACCCGACAAACCCCTACATCGCTGCGAGCTCCGCTCACTGGTTTGCTCGTGTCTTCCTCCCGCCCTTCCATTGACAGCCTTATTGGTCACCGGGCAAGCGACTCGTCAGATGCCACTCTCGTTGATCGGAAGCCGCCTGACTCGGAGCCCGATACTCGACCAGGAAAGTTGGGCCGACGAGGGAGCACGGGACTCTATGTTGGACCGACTAGCCCGGTCTCGATGCTGTTCTCGGTATGTGTTTACGTCTCATGATTGATTGCTTTGACCAACCGTTTAGTAGACTTCAGATGACGACGTCTCGATGTTCATCGGTGAGACGGAATTGGGCCCTGATCAGGCCGATGGCACTCTGGACGAGGATACCAATGATCCATCATCCTCTGAACCTTCTCACTCCACCGTCTACGACGACGACTTGATTGCCTTCCTTCCTCCGGTAGAGGTTGTTGACGGATTGATAGCATATTACTTCAAATACTGCAATTGGATATACCGTCATGTTGATGAAACTGCTCTCCTCGCTGGGTGGGCACACTACAAGGCCGGCCAGGGAAGCGACCGACTCATCCTTGGGACCGTATGTGTCATCATCTGTCTTGCGATTTACTATCTGCCTCCTGGGCATGCTTTGTTGAACGGGCTCCCCGGACCTATAGATGAACATGCGAGGAGATACCATGGTGTCATGCGCGTGGCTCTCAAGCGATATCGAGAAGAATCGGAATCCCCAGCACGAATGTACACGCTTCCATTTGTAGAGCTCCTACTCGCAGAGACACATCTCTTAGCATTTTGCAGAGACGATCCGGAGGAGATCTGGAGTCTAGGAGGCGAGCTCGTCAGCATTGCCACTGCTATGGGATTGCACCGAGATCCAGCAAATATCGACGTTGGCAGCAGCGTCGCGGAGCGCAGGCGCTGGGCCTGGTGGCACATAATTCTCTTTGAACGCTGGCAAGCGTTCATGTTCGGTCGCCCACTACACATCGCCACACATCATTTTGATACCCAACTCCCTACACAATGCGACTCGGAGGTCGATGAGTCGGGGCGGCGATACATCGCGAGCCTTGCCTTTTTCCGCCTTGCATACGTGCTCGGCGAGATCATGGACGACGCCGTATCCTTTCGCTCAGTATCTTATTCTTCCATTCAGGAGAAAGACCAGCTCCTCACAAGCTGGTACGACTCTCTTCCGCCTGAACTCTGTCTGGAAGGCTTCGCGCTCGTGCGCGAACTGGGAAGTCTGGACGAGTCAGCTCGGCGCGCCGCCGTACAGAGTGTCGTTGAACGTAGCATGTACTACCATGTCCGCTTTGCCATGCATCGGCCCTACATCCAGGTTCAAGAAAGTTTGGAAATCGCTGTCAGCTCTGCATCCAGTCTTATCAACCTCTTTTCGAATGCATGTTCCGCTCCCGAGGTCCACGGGCATCTAATCTGGGGACCCTTCCATGTTTTCGCAGCCGCCATGTTCTTTTCGTTTCAGCTTGTCACAAATCCAGACCAACCAGGCTCAGGCTTGTTCAGGGAACAAGTCACTCGGTCTATTGATCTCCTTGAGAGATCCAGGAGGCTACCCCTCGTGGAGAGTGCGCTTGCGCTTTTACTTGCCTTGAAGCCATTATATTCGGATCAGTGGGCAACAAAATCTTTGGAGGAGCGGGAGGATGAGAAGGAGGCAGTATTAAAGGCCGTTGCGCAGCTCGCATTTCCATGGCAAGAATCATCTCGTGCACAAGATGCAGACACTTCGGTGGCGCAAGGGATCTTGAGGTCGGGTGTGCCCGTGGTGGGCTCGGGGCTGGATACACCAAATCCAGTCACACCAGGGGTAGAACGCCCCTCATCTTCCTCCATACGCTGGGTGCCTGCACAGTCTTTTCCGCAAATGGGGCACTATTCTCACTTCTCGTCCTCACAGCCTACCCCCGTCCTAATGGCCATGGCCGACCAAGTGCCCGTCCACGGACCTGGCCTTGGGCACGTTCTATTTCCGCCACAATCAGCAGCAGCGACACAGCAGTCGCTGAGACGGACACCAGTATTGATGTCTCGTCTGCAGCGGCTGCCCGGCCCATTGACGCAGCCCATACCGTATCAGTCGGGGATGAGCGCATATACTCAGCAGGGGGTGAACATGATGCAGCAGTCTCTATCACATCCACAGCACGTGCAGGGGTCGGCGATCGATGGGTCAGCTATGTATGCTCCTCTGGACGAGAGCACGCTGTGGCACGGCTCAGTCGGATTGGGTCTAGGGGAGTGGGCGCAGCTTCTGAGCGCGATGAACCAGTCGGAGGCGCCAAGTAGGCAACTGGATCCTACCGATGCGCCTCCTTAATTCTTGGGCAAGATGTTCTTTGGGATCGTATTATGAGGAGGACAGATACATTGACTGGTATTCTGCGCGTGTTGGGGTGCAGCCATGATCTCTTCCTGATCTGCTCCGGTTTATTTTGACGACTTATCACTATGCTTTCTGTATAATATGCACGGTTTTTATTCAGGACGTTATGACCCGACGGAGCTCAGCGAATGGACCATGCACTCTTAGACACACATGTATACATTACGAGTTCAGACTGGTAGGTGCCGGCATATGACGCTTCGGAGAACAGGAGCCATGTCCTGGGGACATGTGGCAGGCGCTCCGATGGCGACGCTCATATTAATATTATTCGGTTGTGCGGAGGGTACGAGGATTGTTTGTATGTAAGCCTAAGGACGGTAGTACTGAAGAGATACTCGGCTGTGATCCCATGGTCTCGGTGAACTCGATATAAGGAACCGGATCTGTCCACATTCCATTATGGCTGGAATGATCATTTGAGCCGTTGTCAGGGAGGTAGAGTGGAGACGACCAGATTGGGTGCTATTCATACGCCTACGGACCCACGGGGCAGAAGTAAAGAAGGGGAAGGGTCATGATGAACAGCTGCATCGAAATATGTATGAAACGTGCTGCGAGATCTATGAAAGCAGAGCGTTGATTCTATGCGCGAAGACAGCACTGGGAGTGTAAAGACTAGTTGATTACACAGCGGTTTCGATTCGCAGAATGCAGAGTGAGCCGCTGCGAGCCAGTGAGTGACACTGAGAGGGGCGGCGGGAGTGTCCATGTGGACGTTGATGGAGGAAGCTCGGAGTTTGCCGAGGGAGGTGGCTATTTGGGCGATGTTGGATTTGCTGTCTCTGCTCAGGCCGCCATCTCATCCCCCTCGCTCTGTGTTCACGGCCTCCTCGCCCTTTTGGTCCTGTCCTTCGTTTCCACTTACGTTCTTTTACAACCCCCACACTCTCTTCTGTAGCATCCTGCCACAACATTCTACGCAATGGACCAATATCCCGCAGTCGTTCCCAACGCAGAGGAGGGCGTTCTCGCCGACAGGATGAGAGTATGTGCTTGCCATCGCCACAGCTTATCGTCCCTGACATGTTACCTAGATGGACTCCTTCAGGCTAGGCAAGGCTCCCCCATCCATGAATAACCACGGCCCGAGGCCCAGCCACGCGCGTTCTCACTCTCGCAATACTTCCGTATCTGTTCCTGTAGTTACCCCCACTCCGCCCAATACAGCTTCTTCGGTGACGACAATCGACGAGTTTCCATCGTCATCTTCCCGCTCCTCCCTCGGCGCGTCCAAGCGCAACTCACACCATCGTCGTCGCTCTTCTGTCTCCACTCGTCGTGAGTCCGCAGATATGATGGGCGTCTCTTTACCCAGCGTCCCTCCGTCTTCGTCGGACGATAACATCAACCTGGGTGACAAAGACTCCCTCCGTCGTCGTGCTCTGTGGACACTGGAAGGCAAAACGGACGTTGGCTCGTTCTCCAAGGTTGAGATCCCTGAGTTTGATGCGGTCGAGGCAGCATCTGCGCCCAAGCGGCCATTTGAGTTCCGTGAGTAATGATAACTGATAACAATGATATCCAACTCATATCGTTATAAGCGAGCAAGCCTTCATTCCCGCCTGGCATCGGCAGCAAGCGAGACTCACTGAGCAAGTTCATGGCATCTGTATCATCAAAGGACCAATTGCACACCCTCCTGGAAGAGGAGGAGGAGGAGGACAATATGCAGACGCTGGACCCAGTGGAGGTCATGATCACTTCACACTCACCTGCTCCTTCACGGCGTCGACCTGCGACCTTGAATTTGCGGCCATTGTCACTCGTATCTGCAAGTGTTATCCAAGCAACAAACAACGACCTTCCCACTCCTGTTTTGACGCCTAGCCCCAGTGCACGGCCCGGCTTGCGATCTCTTACGCTGGGTAATACAGCGAACAGGCGGCAATCGCTTATCACCACACCATCTCCTTCGCCGCTGTCTAGTACCTCGGCGCACCGACCATCCTTGAACCTGGAGCAACAGACACCGCCTCAACAACAGTCCTTTCTGTCACGCCGCAGTAGCATTTCCTACGTATGCTCGGCGGACACCCCTCCGCAGTCCGTGATTGGGCTGCCCACGCCGGAGATGACCCCGACCACAGAGCGCACGGCAATTGAGCCACTTGACCAAGCCCTTCCAAACCCGTCCCGGCCACTTTCGACGAGCGAACAGTTTTTTCTTTTTCAAGCGCATGCCACGCTTGTACAACGCATCACGGATCTCGAGCGCGCTTTGTCCTCGCGTTCCAGCCGCTCATGGTCGCGCCCTGCCTCTGGCGCATCTGACGCTTCCGCCATGTCTGCAGTATCTGCGTTGAGCGAACCGAGCGATGAGATGTTGCAACTCATTGCCGATCTCAAGGCTGAACGGGATGAGCTCAAGAGAGACGTGGACGGGTGGCGCGTACGTGTGGGCGACCTAGAACACCAGGTTGATATCCTTGCCAAGCGTGTTGATGGCGAACGACGTGAAGCTTGGGTCGCGCGGCAACGCGTTGGTCTGTTGGAGGTGGAAAAGAGCACGCTGGAAAATGCGCTCAGTGAGAAGGCTGATGAGGTCAAGGACTTCCAAGTTAAGCTCGAGCGGGCGCGTGCTGACGCCGAAAGTACCGGAGAGGAGTGCACAAGGCTCAAGGCCGAAGTCGAGAAGATGCAAAGTGTGCAAGAGGAATGTGCGAGGCTTAAGGCGTTGCTAGAGGCAGAGACCGAGAAGAATCAGAAGCTTGAACATGATCTAGAGCATGCTGGGCTTTTGGATACACCCCGTGCATTTGACGTCGACTTCAACCAAAAATCGGCGACGATATCAAGGACGATGATGTTCGCTAAGGCTCGGGGCCTCGGTTTCCAGTCTATCGATTCAGAGAGCTCGTTCACCGACGTGGAATCCGTGGATAGCCCGAGAGACAAGCACGAGTTTGGGCTTAAGGCAGTCGCAGAGGAGGATGAAGAGACTTTGTCCAACTTCTCTGAGGAAGACGAGTTAGCTAGATTTGAAGATGAAGAAGAAGGCGACGCAGACATATTCCCTTCCATGTCCGGCTCATCGATTAGTTCTGAAGGCGATCGGATTCGTACTCCCTCGGTTCGTGCGGAACAGCCAGCGCCTCCGTTGACTCGCTCGGGCACCTCGTCTCCAACCCCACTACCCTCTCCCGTAGATAAGATTTCTCATGCACGTAGGGCATCGTTGTCGAAGGCCTGGACTTTCCCTGCTGGCGGCGAGCCGAGTGAACTCTCTGGGCGACTTGAAGATATCGATCACTTCTTCGACTGCTTGGAGGGCATCGACAATTCTCCGCCGACACATTCCAGGCTGCGCTCTCTTGAGAGCAGCAAGAACTTGTTCGCTCAGGGCTTCGCTGATGATGATGATGATGAGCTCCCGCCGTTTGTTCTCCCGGCTGATGTTGGTATTGAGGTGGCATCTCCTGAGATGGGGAAAGAGCCTAAACATGTCCTTGATGTGGTTGCTGAGGAGGAAGAAGAAGATGATGATGATGATGACAATGGTATTTTGGATCCTGCGGAGGAATTTGTCGGCGAAGTCGATGAGGGCGGGATCAAGTTTACGTTCACCATTCCGCCTGAATACCAGGACAACATTGGGTTGAGCGACAGCACACAAACTCCCCGGAAGAAACTTTCGCCTCCAGCTTTTGAGCCCGTCGATGATGAGGAAGACAGTTCGTTTACATTCCCCCAGTCTCGACCAGAGCCGAGCACCCCATCGCCTTCGTCTATCCCCCGGCGCTCTCCCGCACGGAAGCCAGTTCCTAGTCTCGCTTCCACTCCCACCAAGGCTTCACCGGCTCTTGCGCCTCGCAACACAAACATTCCTTCCGCCTACATGACGCCTCCCACCAAGCGCGGAGGTACTTCCCCTACCCTTATTCCTCAACTTCATGGCTCTTCGCTCAAGTCTCCTAGCCCTCCCAACGTCAAGGGCACCTCATTCATCCCGCAACCTCGGCGCGTGACATCGCCGGCAGCGTGCAAGCCTTCCGCTATCCCCGTCATGAGCCCCATTAGTAGGCCTCTCTCCAGCCCTCTTGCTAGTATGTGTATCTGATCATCTTCTGTCCTGCGCTTCATAGCCAACACATCGAGATCTTCCTCTAGGTCCCCCCGCGCCGTCACACCAACCCTTCCTCATTCGCCTTCGTCAATGAACTCTGACGTCTCCCCCGTTTCTGCAGGTGGCTTTTCTGCATTTTCTGACTCTGCCCAGTCCTCCGCCCCTCCCACTTCACCTACGCCCATGTCTCCCACGCTTGCTGCGCGACTTTCATTCCAAACTTTGACGAACTTCATGCCATCTCTTCCTTGGTCGCCACGATCAAAAGCATCTGCTACGGCCGCTGCTGCCGCTGCTCTGTGTTTCATTCCAGAGAGCTCCAGTAATTCAAGTTCCGTAAGCGATGCCTCCGTTCATGATCACATGAGGTCAACCTCCTCATTTGTGAACCCTCCTGCTCCCCGGCTAGTGGACGTTCGGCCGACAGAAAGGACTTACGTTCAGCGCGAGAAGCAGCTGGAGAAATTGAAGATACGCATGGAAGAAGAAAATAGGTCAAAACGCCGAGGTGTTCCCTCAGTCAATACCGGAAGGCCTTAGCACGGAATGTCCCGCACGTGAGTAAGGTGCGTATTCAGATATGTCTTCTCGTCTCGTTAATACTTATACGTGCGATTTTAGTGTATCAAATCTCGGGCTCTAGGATCCTATTCGCGGTTGTCTTGCTTTTGCTGTCTCCTTTGCATCGAACGCTCATGCCTCCCCATCATCCCATTTTTATATCACAACCCCCTCTTCCTCCCTCTTTATGTTCATGATTCCAAAACAATTTCCCTGCTCCTTTCTCATCACTCACTGTTGTCCCTAAAATATTGGAGCTTGAAGCCCCGTTTCGGCCACGAGCGCCATTCACGGACTATATTGTGATGTGCATCATCGTGCTTGTACTTTTGTATCTTCGATGTTTGATGTTTGATGTTTTCCTGTGCTGGCGTTGTCCAGTCTCAGTATGCCTGGGGTATGAATTAGTATGTCTTTGTTACGTCCATGTCTAACATTGTGTGCTTTACAAGGACATTCGCTTGCGAGTAGCAGGAGGATTAGTCCTTTACTCGCGGTGGTCACCCTGTATGGAGCGTTCCCAAGATGGCGATTCTCTGACATTGCAGCTGATGGTGACTAAAGTGCACGGTGAAATTTTATCTTGTGTATGTTGTCATTCGCACTCGCCATTGGCAATTGAGAATTTGAAACCTCGCGAGTTATTTGTTCACATCAACGTCGAATTATGTTACTGAATCTCTAAGGTAGGGCAGTCGCGCTGACGTGTTTTGTGAACGGAGCGGAGCATTCAAATATTTAATATTCAGCTGTGGAGAGGTGGTCCGCCAGGGGCTTTCTGGTCGGTGACGATATCGATCAACGGTGGAAGACACGCCACCCGCATTGTCTACCACCATCCGTTACCTCACCGTCGTCGCCATTATGCGCATTGCTGTGCCACTACTGTCACACCCCGTGCGCCATTGCAAAGCCAGTAGTAGCTGCCAGTCTCGTTCATCATCGTATAAAATCTGTGTCAGGGAGGAGTTCCCGTAGACTGCAGTCTGCAGCTGGTAAGTATATTCATATCTACTTGATACCTTCGCTGCAGTATGGTCAGCAGTTTCGTGAAATACTTGCGATCCTCGGTGATGCTCTAACTCCGAGTCGGCTCTCATACCAAGGGAGATGGGAAACTTGCTCTGTCGCGCCCTCTTGCTTGCAAGATGCTAATCAAAGGTTATGGGGGGAAATCCTGGAGAATTATTGCTAAGCATCGTCTAGCTTGGACGAATGTGTTAGCAAACACACATACTAGGCGAGTGTGCAACTTGTACACTCCAGTACCCAGAATATCAGTATCAGTTCTTGCAAGTAAAGAACCGAATCACGATATCATAGATACACCAAGGAAACAGACGGTGAGTGAGCACGACTTCGATTATAACTCAGAGGAACAAGTAGGTCTAATTTGTCACAAAAGTTGCCAGAGCTTAGGGACATTGAGTAGAATACAACATTAAAGGAGAGAGGTCCGTCGACGATCTCGATGCGCTCCGATTCGACTTGGTTCGGTTGATAGCATGTGAGACATGAATATTATCCGATTCCGCCGCAAGTCCGATGTCAGTTGACATCGGGCATGGCGTGAACAGTGGTGCTACTGTTTTCGTCTACTATCTATCCTCAGGCTCTTCCCTCAGCATCCAGCATTAGAATAAAAAACGTAATGTCGCTCCCTGCAGTTGTTAAAGTCGTTCCAGGAAGGACAGTTTTCTTTGTCTGTGATCTGCAGACTCGCTTCAGTACGTATCATCTATATAAATTCATCCGCACCCCTGTGTCGCAACGAATATCACTGACAGTATGTCCTTCTAGGAGCAGCTATTCATGGTTTTAGCGATGTGATTTCGACAGCAAGCAAGATGCTCAAGGTTGCAAAGGTCAACTTTGCTTCGTTTCGTTCGCTATTTGAAATTCATTACTGCGAAGGTCCTCGATGTTCCAGTGGTGTTCACGGAGCAGAATTCACGAGGTGCGATCATGTCTTGAGACAAGATCGAGACGAAGCCTTTATTGATGCCTACCTAGCCCTCGGTTCGACCGTCCCAGAGTTGGACGTCGAATCCCTCGGACCGCTATATCTGGGCGCCATCGAGAAGACGCTCTTCTCTATGCTGACACCTGAAGTTAAATCCTTGCTCAAAGAACGTAACTTCAAGTCGGTTGTCCTGTTTGGCATCGAGGCAAGTGCGCAAACCATACCAACGAGCTCAATGCCATTGATTAGTTCAAATTCTAGTCGCACGTGTGCGTCCTGCAATCAACTCTCGATCTCCTTGAGGCCGGGTACGATGTGCACGTCATTGCAGATGGCGTTTCAAGTTGTAATGCGGAGGAAGTGCCGTTCGCGCTTGCGCGCATGCGTCAAGCTGGTGCACAGATTACCACCAGTGAAAGCATTGCTTTCCAGCTCCAAGGCATGTTTCGCGACCACGTTCTTACGTATATATACTCAATGAGCGGCGGATTCATAGTTGACTCCTCCAGGCCGAATTTCAAAGAGTTTTCTAAAATAATTAAAGATGAGAAGGAGAAAACAAGTGCAACACTTGAGGCTCTGCTGCGACACCGTAATGTTTTGTAACATCATTAACGCAATTGAACTCGTGTAGCTCCCCGAAATAGACACTGCATATCCGTCGTCCGTCGTATAAATCCCATGTTCAATAGACTTGCTTCATCTGATCTACCGGACAGGCCTGAACCATTTCTTCGCTGGCATAACAAAAGCCCCGCGGAGATGTAATGCCGTACCTTGACTTCAAATTATCCCGCGTGATGGGTGCCTTGAGTTCATAACACGTCCGTACCGGATACGCGTACTGTGACATCTTGCCCGCGTCAAACGCGTCGTTCCCAACACCTGTTGGGTCCCGCACGCCCCCAGGGGTCTTTGGTGCTGTAGTTTCTACCACATACCTGTATTCATACATGCCGCGTGACGGTGCACCAAGGACAGCAAGCTGATCAGTACGAAGGGCAGGGTGTGAATGATTCATCACACCTGAGAGCGCACACTGGTGCGGATTCGTACAACCACAACCTCTCCACGCTCGGACGCAGCTTGTACGACCTGAACTCGTGATTCTTTTCGCGTTTATGGATTAGTGCGGCATACGCAGGCTTTATGGTGAGTATGGCGTCCGTATGGATGCGTTCCTTGTCGGTGGAAGACCGATGAGCGGACGTGCTGGACTTTATGCTTGAGTTTGCTCGAGAGGTACGGCGCGACGCAGGCATCAAGTCGCATAGATATGAAAGGTGGGATTTCAATAAACCTGTCTCTAGTAGATGGAATAATGCGAATAAAGTGCCGATCCTCCGGACTCCGGACTCCGCCTCGACGCGATCGGCATCTCCAAAATCACGTGCCGACCCGTGCCTCTGCGACTTTGCTCTGAGTTCAGTCTTGGCTCAGTCCATTCTTGCACGTCGCGCTGCAAACTTGCCATCTCCGTGGGATCTTCACCAACCTCTCAACCGTTATTATCCTGTTTTCAAAATGCTCGGCACACTCGTCCACCTTGGCTTCGACGCTCTTCTCCTAAGCGCCTTTCTCGCAGGCATCAAGCGTACCACGGGTCTGACGTACGTGTTTCTGCCCCATTGCGTTCGTTCCAATACCGACGACATGGAAACCTGAATGGAATTGTAGACCGCGGTTGTCGGATGTTCCCAACAAAGACGTCCGCCGTAAGCTTGATTAGAACCCTTAGTTTGTCACACTATTGCTAATTCCTCTGGTCCAGAACTCCTGCGGTCTTATCTCGAATTCGGTATGTGACCGGGGGGCACAAAGGGTCCTATCGTATCTGAAGAGAAATTTATAGGGGAATACGTTTTTGACTTTGCCGTAGTCATTTTCGGCGTACGTGGCAATTACGTCTCATGTATGCACAAGTGCTCATCTTGCCGCAGAGGTCATCGTCATTTGAGAGGAGACGAGACTGAAGCTCATACGTTACTATTCCGGACATTATGTTCCTCACTAGTTCCTTTAGTAATATTTCCTCCTGTTCTCGCTGTAGTACTGTCCGAGCTTTCCGTATCACGAAGAGTCGTTTCTGGGGTATTTATAGGATGAGCATGTACAAATACACTCCCAGGATATACGCTCTGTTGTATCCACGTCCAGCCGCAGGGTGCGGGCACCCTCATCCGAGGAAGTTGTATACAAAGAAGTGTAAGACAATGGAACCGAGGGCGAAGTCTGCAAAGGCCCTACACAGGAAGATTAACACCATTCGACCGTTGGTCGCAGAGCTGTCGTGGCTCACCGCTCTGGAGACACCTCTTTAAACTCCGACCGGTTTGCTGGGTTGACCTGGGATCGTAGTGAAGCCGTCAAGACAAATTGTCCGACGCAGCTTCCAAAGCTGAACGAGAAAATGAAACACCTCTTGTAATGCTCTTAGGCCTGTGTGAAACCACTTACCCCGCAAGGAACGCGTTGAACGGGAAGTTTGTGACGAGGATGCAGTAGATGAACTGAATGACCCCAGATAGCATGAGGAACAATAGGAAGGAGTCGATGAGCTTGAGACGGGAGGACGTGGTCTCCCTGTAAGCCTTGAGTAGAGACTGGACAGCGTTAGGCGACGCCGAAGGGGCTGTTTTAGGGCCGGCCATTGTCAGGAGGGAACTTGCAGCTGGGAGGGGATGGAGGTGACAGCTAAGTATGTTTACCAAATTTGGCAGTCGCCCCGGCGCGTCCAAAAGTTTCGCGTCGGTGTCGTGACGGTGCACTCGCTGTCCACCGCGCACTCCGGTGTTGACTCTCTATCCTGTCCGCAAACAGCCTCAAGTACATACTGCACACATGAGATCTCTCGGCTTGCGGCTAGCTTCTGGGGTGTCGCGTGCGGCGCGTCTCAGGTCAACATGTGCTCCTGGTCGTCGAATCCTTGCGCGATGTATTCATGAACGAAAACCGCTGCCTTATGCCATTGAGGAAGGCATGGGCAACTTCTTGCCACCCGAGACTTTGAAGATGGTGGCAGTGGACTACCAGCAGGGCTTGCTGGATAGGCTTAACGACCAGGTTAGAGGTGAGCTGACACGACTACCCATGCGGTCGTAGACGTGGTATCTTACAATGCTCAAGGCACCGTTCTGGAGGGAAAGAGCGTCGTACAGACTGTTGTTGAGGCTGCAAGGGATCCGAAGGCAGTCCTAGAGTTTAACTATGCTTGCGAAGCTCTCAATAACTCGTTCTTCCTTGAGTGCCTCGTGCGTCTTTCCATCCCCATAGTCCTATTGTCTAATCACTGAGCATGCATCTTGTACCGTATACAGAAACCACCACCATCAGATGCCCCCTCGCACGATAAAGAGCTGAATAAATCGAGCCTTCAGGCTCGCATTCGAGTGGATTTCGGCAGTGTGGACCAGCTTAAATCCAACTTCAGCGCAGCTGTGTTAGGGATGTTCTCTTCCGGATGGGTATGGCTTGTCTGCGACAAGCGCGGAAACCTCGCCGTCTACCCGACCTTCGGCGTTGGTACGCTTCTTGTCCGCTCGCGGTCGGCTCTTTACGGATATTCGTCCGTCGTGGGCGAGCTCATCGCCCCGTCACTGAGCCAAATGCGGGCGAATACACCCACTGCATCCCCTGATTCGTCAGGCGCCTCTGCACCATCTTCCCCAGCGTCCGGCTTGTCTTCTTCTCCGCCACCGCTTCACCCTCCAGGCCAGTCACGGGCATTCTCGACGGTACCTGGGCAAGTGGGCCAAGAATACACCCCAAGACCTGCGGGCCTTTTTAGCAACCTCTCGCATGCTGAGGACACGATCATGCCTAAGAGGTCCCAAATTGGCGAGTTTATCTACCCCCTCTTTTGCGTGTCCGTACACGAGCACGCATGGGTCAGCGCCGGGTATGGTGTCTGGGGCAAGGAAGAATACATGAAGCGATTCTGGTCAGTGTTGGATTGGGGTCGAGTGGGTCAGGCGTATGAGAAATTTATTTCGAGTGCCCCGCCGCGGTAAGATGGCTACCGCTGCTGATGCGCTACTCTTTGCTATTCATCTAGTCAACCCACATTGCATTGCTGCCACGCTAGTTGTCACTCATGATTACTTATAGAATCAAAAGTACATCTTTAATACCTCCCCTCAGTTCGCTAATCCAGCATGTGTGCATCAACTACGTATTCACTAGAATCTGGAAGAGTGAGGCTTCGTATGGTAGGAAAGCTGGCCTCAAAATGTATAATGGCTGTCTTAAATACATGATTTGTGTGCAATGTCACTGTATCACCACCGCCATTCAAGATTTCCAGCGGATTTCCCTCGCATACCCTTGTAAGGCTTGTACAGCTCTCCTGTGAGCTTCAACTGGTCAATCTTTAAGGCCGAGAAACTGTGCTTCATAATTTCAAAATGGACTCGGAATGCCCGCGAAAGCCGTGGTATCACAGCGCTGCAGCAACGTAAGTGAGGATATCGTTGTCACTCCTCACAGCGCAGTGACTTACGTCGACGTAAACGAGCCTCGTAGCGTATAGCTACCGGACGGAGAGACATCCTTCAACTCCCACCGTAGGCTCTGCAACGAAATGACAGAACCGTCAGCAACGCCATCCAGGAACGACACGGATTGCTAAGTGGAACGCGGGCGTACCAAAGTCTTCATCTCGAAACTCCATGACGCATTATGTGATGCTACACAGCTTGCTCCAGATGCTCCCTCTCCTAAATATAACTCAACAGTGACATTCTCCATGGAGCGTGTGGTGAGTCGGGAAGTTAAAGTCAGGTCGAAGGAGCCTGAGGTTCATAGATTTAAGCCATGCTTGCGTAACTACCGTTGGAACCCAGAATCTAGACTTACCACCGTGTTCTTCAAGCGTCATTACACAGCGAAGGGCTAGGGGGACAGCTACTTGATGCATCGACGACGCTGAAGTAGGAGCGAATCGGTATTCCATTAAATTGAAGCGGCCATCTGGAGGGACGAAGGATAGCGTCTTATCTCGCGCCCACCGTTGCAGACTGCGTTAAATAAGATGGTGTTGGATCTGAGAAGGATAAACAATGAACCCACCGAACACATGGGTGAAAGGAGCAATCTGTCAGCGAATGCGAGTTGTTGAACGTTAGCAACAGGTCGGGTGTACCTATTTGAAATGCTGTTCTTAAAGCCAGCCCACCTTTATAATTCTTGGAATAACTGACCTGAGAGCTTGCAATTCGACTCCACCCGACCCCAGACATTGCTTACTACTGGCATGCCATTTCTGTGGTAGAATAGAGTTTCCACACATGCATATAATCAGCATTGAAGCAGCAGATGGTCAGAACATAGACCGGCGTACTTGTTTACAATAGCGTCCAACGTTTCTACAACGTCGAAATAGATCTCGTTATTGTTATAACGTACTCCAGCCTTTCTCCAAGGTATAGGTGAAGCAAAAGGTTGTGGATTGGTCGATGGAGCCGCGAGGCCGGAAACCCCTGCAACAGAAAGCACCTTGTTGAGAAGGGAAGGAGGTAGAACAATGTCTCGGAGGGCATTCTGCGATGTTGTAAGCGGATGCCCTCCGGAGTCCAGTGTCTCCTCAAGAAGCTTGTGATTGTCAATCAACAATCTTCGTGACTTGCACATTACATACTGACCTGATAGACCACGTCAAAGTTGTCCTTCAAAGTTTCCGCAGATATATGGCCAAAATATTCACGTAATATATCGACAAACGTCTGCTGGAAAGCAAAGGCGTACAATGGATCGACTGATACAGTCCCGGGTCACTGACTGTAGCGATCCGCGATGCACAAAGCCGAACTCACTGTCACCGCTAACTGGGCATACGAACCTCATGTCCCCCACTCTGGCATGGCAGCATGCACTAGGACTGTCTATGTTCAAGCTAGGCACATAGAGGACTGGGTCCACATCGTCTGGGCGTGCCGCGGTAGACAGAGCATTATTGAGGGCATCAATGTGGAGAAGCGGATAGGCGGGCGCAGCTGAGCGGAATCCGGACTGGATGATGGGACGTCTGTTTGGAGGCTCTCGTCAGTCACATCTGCCTCTCCCTTCGTTCTTGTTCTCGTTCATGAAAGTCGGAACATACCCAGCAAAGTCGAGGATGATCAGACCGTCTATCGCCATCGTCGTTGCATGCGTACATCAATTCCGCTTCCAGTCGAAGACCGAAGCTTGACCGATCTAGGCGCGGACTTCAAGTTGCTCAAAAGTTGCTCACAAGAAGCTGAGGCTGGTATGCACGCGCTTTTTGAACTTGAAGCCAACTCACTGACAGCGCCTCGACAGCACACTCAATTGGCGGAGTAGGATGTACATCGCATCGCTGGCAGGTACATGTGCGGATGATACAGTCTTATCAACATGATTGGGGAATCCAAGCAGCGGTAGCATGACATTGTGCTCAGCGCTCAATATGGTGTTGACATGGTACGTGCAGGTTTTCACTTATTCTACGGCTCAGGCTTATCGGAGGGTCATTCCGTGTTACAGTTTCTGAGCCCACATGCGTTCAGGGTAGATGTGAGAATGCATTGGATTGCTGCATCGGAATCCCAACAAAATGCTATGATCTCCCTCTCGATAAATGAATGCACCGGACCAATCAAGACTATTAATCTGATCCAAGCCTGGAGCCCACTCCTCGAGCTTGTGCCACTAGCGTCGAGAGGATCGGCGTCAGTGTCATGGCTCAGACAGTCAGGATCAAGTTGCTCACAGAAAGACACATAACATCGGCGCGCAAGGTTGCGCCTATTTGCTTTTGGGGGGCTCAGCGCAGCCGCATGCCGGCCAGTTGCAGGTGCCGCCGTTGGCCTCGGTCTTAGCGCACTTCGCGGTGTCCTGTCGTGAACAGATACGTGAGTGACATGTTCACTGAATCATCCGAGCCACAGTTGTACTCACAGACATTGTAGTTTGAGTAGAGTGGATGAGTAGTCGAAGAGTGGGGCTAATGCTTTCATCGAGTACCTCCTTTATACCACCGGGATGGCAGGATCTGCGCCATCCCAAAAGCAGAGCATTGGCTGAGAACGTGTGCAGATGACCATGCAAATAAAGCGCATGGCTCCATTGGTCGGGTACGTCGCGAATCGCAACACACCGGATTGTAAGTCTGGTCACCCGCCATGGATCTTGAAAAACACATTATGCTCATTGGCTGGATTCGCTGACGTAGAGTGTGCTTGGGCTCCCTCATACTTTATCCTTTCTTATGTGGGCTGCCGAAGGCAGATGTCTGATGCGAGATGTTGATCTTGTGAAAGATAATCAAGAACTGTCCACAGGGAGTGAATAGGTAAGACAATGCCCAGGCTGCATGCCCGGAGCACATCCACTGGAGTCTCGTGGGGCCGCAGAACTGTCAAGAATCGATATCGCCCAGCTAAGTCACAATCAAATTCCCAATGGACGAACACATTGACTATCCGATTCGTTTGAAGTCGTTCGTGTCAGCCATCCACAAGATATTCATGATAAGTATTGTGGGCAGGTATGCTGAGCGTTATTAACACTACAGTATTGACGGTCTAAGAAAACATATAACAGATCGTCACGTCACGAGCAGCCATCACAAGCACCGTCTCAGTTCTTAATCACATCAACTATGACGGCGAGATTTCTGTCCTCGAGCTTCTGCTATCGCAAGTTGGAGTCTACTCGCTCTCCAAAATACGATTCCACAGTGATCGCAGTCATTAAAAGTAACAATTTACCACCACTATAATATGATTTAACCGACAGCTATCTTTCAGTGCCGTTCGTCGAACACATCGAGGCTTCACACAACGGGCAACTTGATATAATCAGACATATTTCGTTCACTCTGAATCGATGTTCATTGCTAGGATCCCCTCTCGATGAATATATAAGTCCTATACGAAGTCATGAAGACCACCCTGACTGATGCGAATTAGACCTCTACTTCTCGAGTGCGTGCCACTGTCATAAACGTCGCGTCAGATTTTAGCTGGATGACCACTACTGACGAAGGAACACACCTGAGGAAGATAGCAGCGACGTGCGAATGCACGTTTACTTGCTCTTCGGGGGCTCAGCACAGCCGCATGCCGGCCAGTTGCAGGTGCCGCCGTTGGCCTCAGTCTTAGCGCACTTCGCGGTATCCTGTTGGATAATCAGCAACGTCTTCCCAGAACCAGCAAGGTTAGGCTTGCACTCACAGACATTGTACTTTGAGTGATGTGGTATGTAGTCGAGGACTGAGGGCCTTATACACAGACATGTCCCTCTTTTATATCGTACAGGTGCCAAGTCCGTGACTGGTGGCCTAGTGCACCAAGCATAAGATACATCACTCTATTGGTCGAACTCACCACAAATCGCGTCGCACATAAATGTAAGTGCAGCTTATTGGTGCGGAACTTACAGATTGCTCTTTGTCCATTGGTTGCATGGAGCGGGTGAGCTAGTCTTGATTGATTCACATTTGATCCATGCTCCACAGTTCCCCGCTTCCTTTCTGTCTTTCTGCTCCGTGTTCTGAGAAGCGTGTGGTTTGGCTCAGGGACAAAATGTTGGGTCTGTGGTGCACAATTTAAAATTTGATATTCGATTCACCAATGTGCTAACAATTTTGACCCAGTCACGAGGCTTTACGGACCTTGACGTCCAGAGATTGAGAATGGGGGATGAGTACCGACGAGTCCCTCATGGTAGCCACGTCCACAGCATTTCAGAATTCTTCCGTGAACATCCTCGTTGCTCCAAAGCACAGTTAGCATAAATTAAATTCGAGGTCGCGGAGATATACACATCACTTGCCAGTGCTTCAGTAAGAAATTTAAAGGGTGATCCACTGCTCAACAATTGCACAGGCAACAGATCATATATCCATCTCGGTGGCTGCATAGCCTTTCGTCGGTAGTAGATAGCGGCTGTCCTCGAACAGCTGTGCACGAGTTCAATGCCTCAAAGTCCGCACCTTTCCATTCGGTGCTCTGGTAGCTTATTTGACAGTACAACCCCGTCACCCAACTAATATCTCTCAGCAATGGACAAGATGAAACCGGAGACTAATATTCCATTGCCATGTTCTACCCAATAGATGCTATCACCCTTCTATCGACAGATGTATGCTCAATATTGGTCGAGGGAAGTACCACCCCAAACCAAGCCAAACGTCCACCTCTCGGGTATGTCACTAACACGAGATCACATTAGTTTGATGGTTCAATTTTGTCTGGAGAAAATTTGACGCACCAAAGAAAGATAGCGACGTGCGGATGCACGCTTACTTGCTTTTGGGAGGCTCAGCGCAGCCGCATGCCGGCCAGTTGCAGGTGCCGCCGTTAGCCTCGGTCTTAGCGCACTTCGCGGTGTCCTGGAAGGAGAAAGGGTGTCAATGAGAGACTTGTACGCTTGTCTAAGACGGTTGTATACTCACAGACATTGTACTGTGTGTGATGTGGATTGTAGTCGAGGACTGAGGAACTTGGTATCATGTAGAGTCTGCTTTTATACCATGTAATCACCAGGATCTGTGCCAAATGCATTCGGGTTCGTGGAGGCACACGTAAGAGATATATCTAACGTGCACAGTGTTATTGGTTGAGCAGACAACGAACTGTACTCCTGGGTATTCAAAGATAACCGAATTGGCAAAGAACTTACTGATGGCGACTCAACTATTGGCGGGCCTAGTTAAACGGGCGAACATGATACTAGTTCTGCCTCTCTGGGAGGTGTGGTCCGAGAACGCCGACAAGGAGTGACCTCTTACAGATTTTGCATTAGAATCATCGGTTGACGGTCAGCTATCCATCTGGTACCATTTCTCCGAGGATACACTAACCAAGACTGGCCCATAGTAAGCAGTAGAACCGTGGTGGCTTTGACAAGGTGGTGACTTCATGACCCGGAGATTCTAGGCTAATTTGTGGAGACGCCACAGCGAGATGCCACAGGTCTGGCTCCGTAGCCAAGTAGCTCTGAGACCTATTCAAATGTAGTCTATCCCAAAAGTCTCTGGAACCGGCTCACAGTCTGCCTGCCTCTCCCCCGGCGGGACGCAGGCGCTGGTTAAACTTTCACACTAATAATACTTGGTTCGAACATACTTACACCGTCAACCGGAGACTGAATCCGTTCAGACAGCGCCAGCGATCGGCTTCACCTTTCTGGCACACAGCCGCCTTCCAGCCGCCGTCGATCATTGCGTTCACTCAGAGCATATAACAGAAAATACGAGCTGTAATTGTTGCAGGGTATGTTTTAACTTATGGAAATACTTTGGCTGACGACTTTCTAAGCCGCGTCGGATACGCAGTCACCGGGTCAACACTGAGTCTAGGCTACGTACTTACAACAAAGATGTCTTCTCTTCCTGCCGTCTTGTCCGACCGCATCCCGCTTGAAGTCACGGACTACATCATCGAGTTTCTCTGGTCGGACTCCAGGTCACTGTATGCATGTGCACGAACATGCAAACTGTGGTCTCACCGTAGTCTCTTTTTACTCTACGACACACTGCACATCGACCACCGTGGAATGTTCGACCATCTCGCAAAATGCGTAATGCACGCTCCAGAGGTGATCAACCGCCTCCGTAAAGTGCGACATCTTGTGATCTCTGAATCCGGAGACGAGTCCTATGCGGCTGCCGTCCCCTACCTTTTGGGAAGCCATATCACTACCTTGGAGTCTATTCATATGTCTGGACGATTTGCCAGCACCGTTCATCATGCGACGAATTTTAGACCTCATCATACATTCTTCCTGTCCATGGCGCAATTTGCTTCCATCACAAAGCTCAAATTAGCGTTCTACACATTCTGTAACTTCAGCGACTTGCGACGTCTTCTATCAGCATTATCATCTATAAAAGACCTACATCTAGGTGCTCTTGATTCGTGGAATTCTCATGTACCCACCAACAATTCCTGGTCGAAGGTTCCTCGACTTCAACTGCGATCATTAGTGCTCCGCCATGTGACTCCTTCGTTGATGATTCCGCTGTTGAACTGGATAGTGTACAGTCAACATGGGAAGAAGACTCTTCGCCATCTTCAGTTAGAGCCGAGTTTCGATGATTCTACATGGCAAACTTCCACGCATGAGCTCCTCCAAATGCTGGGCGAATCGCTTCACCATCTGAGTCTGCCTTGCAGGGGCATAGGTTCGTACCTTTATGATCACTGTGTTAGCAGCGGCTATGTATTGACGCGATTGAATGCCAGAGCACAGCCCAAGTCTACTATACAGTTGCTCCCTACGCTCCTTAAGAATTATACTTGCGGAATGGTACCCGTACAAAGCATATTGGAAACGTGTAACGGAGATGATCTCCGAAATTTCAAGTCCCCATATTTCCCACTTGACTTTGGAAGTCTTGTGCGAAGATGTCTTACAAGATCATGATCTGCTACTTGACGACCTTCAAGACAGCGCCGACCACAAGGCGTTCACGCAGTTGCTCCGCACGAACACGATATTTGACTGCCTTCAGACAGTCCGTGTTAAATTTTTCTGCTACTTCGCATGGGACGTGCCCACCTTCAGGGTAAATCAGATCTCCTCAGGGCTGGAATACTCATGGAAAAATCTGCTCGCACCCTGGCACTCCCGAGGTATCACAAAATTCAGTCGCGAATTTATCAGAGATTCTCCCCCTTATCCTACAGTCCCTTGGAGTCCCTGTCAACACGGATATTGTGCATTATCCGCGTGCCCAGAATGCGGCGCATCGCGTACAAGGTTGTCAACGTGGGTTAAAGGCGGGGAGGATTATAGTCTGGAGGGTATGGCAACTTCGGAGTATCGTGTTGGGACTGCTCTCGCCACAGCTCGTACCCCCAGGTCTTGGCGTAGGGTGGTACGCCTTGCCACGTCTTCCCGGTATGGCTAGCGACTAGGGCTCTTTACCTTGCAATTCCGCATCCTGTTTGGATTGACATCGATGATATCCTGGCTGACATACTACACTCTCATCATAGCAAGAGCATAACGCCCAACTTGACCGAATTTCATCGCTCGCAAGTCGGAACCATACTTACCCTTGGACTCAGACTGGCCTTATATGTACGAAAGCATCAAACACCGACTATAGATTGCCACACAGGCTTAAGAACGCACCCGCATCGGGCGGTATTCACTATATCATTTTCCAATGCAAAATTCACGAAAGACAGCGTCGAGTATGTCCTCAGTATCGATATGTCCCGAAATCTTGCCCACAGCTCTCACGGCATATCGCAGCTCTTCTGCGGCGAGAACGACGTCTTTGGAAGCTGATAAGAAGCTTATCAGCATCATCACGGATCGATAATGTATCAACTGAGAAAAAACCGTCAGATGCATACGAGACTTACAGTATGAGAGAGATGCTTCTAGATATCGGAGAGCACTCTCCAAGTGTGTACGTTGGCGCGCATTAGTAATCAAAGGCATGTTGTGATTCGAAGCATCTTCTTGAAGAACGTCGTAACTAGTACTCTTGAGCAAGGTTGCGGTGATAATGCTAATTTGTACCTACCGCTCACGAAGTGCGCGCGCAAATTCGTCCAAAAATGTATCTGCGCCCTCCCCAGTCGTAAGACTAATGGGCCAGATGTTGCGAGCGTTCACTGCAGACATAATATGTTGAACCTCTGGTGAGGCAACATCAACCATGTCGGTCTTGTTAAACAGGACGAAGGTGTCTCGCTTAATCATCGAGGATACGGAAGGTACGGTAGTACACGGAGATATATCCGGGAGGGGTAAATCCTGGAGTATGTCAGGGAGCGATAAGACGCAGAGAGCAACATCGGCAGATTCAACACTGCGGACGAGTTTTAACAGATGCGCAACTAGGGACTGTTGCGCAGGTACTTACGCCTTCTTGGCGCGCTCAACGCCTATACTTTCAACATGGTCTGTGGTCTTCCGTATACCTGCGGTATCAGCGATGACAACGGGCAAGCCACCAACGTCCAACGACAATTCCAAGACATCCCTGGTTGTCCCAGGAATCGGTGTGACGATTGCAGCCTCTCGCTGAGCTTAAATGTTGCCTAATATAAGCCAGAAGTATGTCAGACTGCAAATAAACTTACCCAAGAAATTGAGGAGGCTACTCTTGCCAGCATTTGGAGGGCCGAAGATGGCGAGGCGAACCCCAGAGCGCATGATCTCTCCCCGCCAACTGTCGGACAAGTGTGCTCGGATTGTCTGAGAGATTTCCTCAGCCAGATCCCTGGCTGCGGCAGGCTCAACGGCGGAAAAGTGCAGACTCTACGAGCGGACTTGCCTTTATCAAAGACACCGTCTTCAATATCCTCGTCTTCTGAGAAATCAATCAGGGCTTCGACCAGCGACAGACACTTGATGATCTGTTGTCGGAGTCGCTCGAGCCGATTCCGCGAAGCTCCCTTCAAAATGAAAATACATAAGCATTCCTACCGCGACGACGGAAGAGCGGATGAGCCTCACCCACCCCAGCTGCCATCAGCGCAGCTCTTCGCTGGCTCTCGGTCTCCGCATTGATGAGATCCTTGAGGCCTTCAACCTGTGTCAAGTCGAGGCGCCCTCCCTCGAAAGCACGCCGAGTGAACTCCCCAGGCTCAGCCGGACGAGTAAATGGAAACTGCGATAGCGCGGCTAGCACAGAAGAAATGACTGCCCGACCCGAGTGGATATGCAGCTCCAGGACATCCTCGGTTGTGAACGACTTTGGCGCTATGAGAATGGATAAATAAAGACGGCACAAATAGCATACGAGTGCTAGCTTACCTACGAAGAGCACCGCGAGGCCATCATCAAGGATGGCTGTGGAGCTCGGGTGAACGACACGGCACCTGTGCATCTTCCACGGCTCAGGTGATTGTTGTCCATGAGCTGCTCTGCCTTCGCCTCCACTCCCTGTTTTGACCATACCTCTCCAGACGTCCTGGGCGTCCGGACCAGAAATCCTTATGACTGCGACACCAGCCTTCCCTGGGGGCGTTGAAAGCGCATAAATTGTTCGCCGTTGCGCGTCTGACCTGGGAAGGACATCTGTTTCTTGGGCTGCTGGCTTCAATCCTGTAGGACTATCCGACTTGCGGTGCATGTCAGGACGAGCGGAATGTGCACTACGCCAGCTTTGTACGATTTGTGGGGTACAACCGGGCGTGTGTCCCGGATTTTTCAAACCATTTCCAAGATGTGGAGAGTCCGATAGAGCTCGACGAACCCGCTGGAGCATAACAAGATCGCCTGGCTTGAAAATAGACGCCTTCTCGAGTTTGCGGGAAGCGCGCATATTCCCACGCGATCTAAAGAAGCGTTCATTGCGCTCGCGAGTTGTTCAGAGGCAGTGGGGTCCGCCGGAATTCTTTCTTCTTGCTTACGACGTCCTCGCAACGCTCACCCAGCACTCAATCTGCACTGAATATACTCCCTCTGCAGCCTGTTCCGCGAGGTAGAAATATAAGAAAAAATGGGACAATCACGTTCGTAATAGTTCTTGCACTAATTCATGAATGAACACTAACAAGTGGCGTCGTGTGCAGCTTCGCAGTTTATGGAGGACATGCAGCGGCGCTCCAACTGTGCGATTTCATCATGATGGTCCGCATCTATCGAGATTTATTTTTCTCTAACCAGTCAACGCGAGCGAGCTGGAGCGATTGAAGAAGCGGTTCATGAAACTCGACAGGTGCGCGCATTCGCCCTCTTAATCAAAGAGTCTTCTCATCGTGCTCGCATGTATAGCGACGGCTCTGGATCGATAGATCGCGAAGAGTTCTTACAAATCCCTCAAATCGCTAACAATCCCCTCGCGTCGCGCCTGATTGCCATCTTCGACGAAGAGTTCGTTCTTTGTATCAGTCCGCTTCTATATCTAATTCCTGACGGGTTTGTCCCCCGTCTAGTGGCGGCGGTACCGTTGACTTCCAAGAATTCGTGGGTGGCCTCAGTGCGTTTAGTAGCCGAGGAGGGCGAGAAGAGAAATTGAGATGTACGTCCCTCACCACTTGTTCTGAACAGCAGAACTCACCATGTCGTATCCAGTTGCGTTCAAGGTGTACGACATGGACCGGGACGGCTTCATCTCGAACGGAGAGCTATTCCTCGTTCTGAAGATGATGGTTGGCAATAACCTCAAGGACGGACAGCTGCAGCAGATTGTTGACAAGACAATCATGGAAGCGGATAAGGATGGCGATGGGAAGTTGAGCTTTGAAGAGTTCGTCCAGATGGTCTCAAATACGGTACGTCCTGCGAAGCTTGAAAGGCCTAGATGCTTTTTAATTCAGTCTACCGTAGGATATTGTAAAACAAATGACATTAGAAGATCTGTTTTAGTGTGCCAGTCTCGCGCGCGCATACACGTCCTCATTCCGTCGTGATACCCTAACTCTTATCCCCAGTAGCATTTGCGTCTCGCATCAGTATACTACCTCTGTCTTCGTCATCACACTTGGTCATCGTGTGTAGTCTAACACGGTGGCTTGGCAGACTTGCATTAACGCTGTTCACATCGACTAATGTAATCCTTTTGTACGATCATAACTTAACGAACAGGATGCATCATTGAGATTTAGCGTGATCTCGCGTCTACAAGCAAGCCGCATTATCACCGCTGTCTGAATGCATGACGGCACGTTGAGGGCGACTGTTCGCGCAATCTATTACGACAAAGTCTTCTACGTGAATTACATGAGGGAAAGGTCTCCGAACTTCTCCTTGTAGCCTGAATGGGAAAAGCAATGAGTGAGCGAGACGAGAACGGACTTTAGCGGGCTTACCCGGAACGGTCCATTTGCCCTTCTTCATCATGGTCTCGACGGTTTGTACGATGCGAGGGTGCGCCTCGCCGACTTCCTCCACCTGCACTCGGAGCATTAGGCGTTTGCACGAGCATAGAGAAACTATCGTACCGTCAGATCCTCGAAGGGACGAGCATCCTCAATGTTGGCGAGTGTTGCCTGGAGATCCTTCAACTCCATGTCGATTTTTTCCGTAGTCTCCTTCGCCTTTACGACCTACATACCAGGTTGAGATTAAGTAGTCAAAAGCGTGATAGATACGCAGCTATTGCGCGGCACGTACCGCCTTCGCCTCAAAAGTCTCAATCGCCTTGATCTGCGTGCTCACGTCGTACGTGACAGGCTTGAACTCGCGGAGGATCTTCTCGGCCTCGTCCACGACGGCCTTGTTCTTGAGCACAGAGCGGTAGTGCTCGAGATCAAGAGTTGTTGGTTGCGAGGCGTATTGTGCGTGGATGCGTTGGGCGTCCGCGTGCCGCTTGCGGAAGGCCTGGAGGGACGCAATGGTCTCTGAAATAAGCATTATCTTCAGAATCTTCTGCACCCCAAAGCTACTTTTCTTTCGACGACTGACCCTTAGAGAGACCCAGCGAAGAGTAAACGCGAGCGAAGTCCTATGACATGTCAGACGCGCTCAGCGAATTTGTGTGCGCTGGGAACTCACAACGGCCGCTGCTGCTGCTTTTGAGGCCATTGTAGACTGGGAGCACTGCTCTAAGCAAGGAAATAGGAAGGAAAAGGCTGAGAGCAGGCTCACAGGAAAAGAGTAGAGTGATGAACCTGAGGTCGTCACGAAGCAGAATATGGCTTTCCCGGACGGTACCGGGAACGGCCGAACCGGTTGTCGATGTTGGACTCGGGTGAATTCAAGTGCCCTCAAGGTCATTCAAACTTAGGTAACTTAGTACCATATTATCGCATATTTCCTCACACATGATTATTTCTGCCTGTGGCTCTATATCACACTCACATGCAATTTACAGCGTGGGTCGCACAATTTGTTTTAGTACATCCGTGGAAGCACCGATTTACGTGGTTTGCTGAGGGCAAGAAATTCATTCTCAATTGGTGACGTCCCGCAGCTCTATCGACAAGATAGTTCCCACATCACACATGACATTGAAAAGATGGACTATGTACTACTAAAAGTCACTGCACGCACTCAAGCGTCTCAGAGGTGGACGCCTAGATTGGAGACGCGAAGATCGAGAGCCTGACAACGGCTGCGCTCAGAAAGGAGCAGATGAGCCGAGTTCGTCGCCCGGATCGTGTCTGGACGAGGCAACGAGAGCTGGGTACTCAGTGACAAGTCTGAGAGCGTCGAGCGAAGAGGCCCCGAGCGGCCAGCGAGGCGACCGACAGAATACACAGATCGGACTCCGGCGCGGGCACGTGACCTGAGAACGATGTCATAAGTAGACGCGCCCTGCGTCGACTGGGTTTACCGAACTCCCTGTGTCCGTCGACCCCCCGTCCGCACCTACAGTCCCATGATTAGAACAGCTGCGCTCAATGGTGCGACGCACGACGCCGAGCGCAAGATCCTCGACGATATCGAGCACCAGTTCCAGCTCGGCCAGGATGCTCTCATCAAGATTACCGAACAGTTTCTCGAGGACTTTCGTCTCGGGTTAGGAGACTACAATCACCCGATGGCCATGATGTGCGTTTCGCATTGTCTTGTCGATGGGAGCGATTTTTCACTCCAGCATGAAGCCCTACCTTTGTCACGGGTGTACCGGATGGCACAGAAACTGGGTGAGCATTTCGTTTACTCATTCGCGTACATAGTACGCGTTCCTGTACATCGTTGCATCAACTGTGTATGTTCCCTTCAATCCGTTGAGGAGATGACTCCGATTGTGCTAGCAGGTCGATTTCTCTATCGACGCGCTCCGGTCTATGTCCGGTATCGGCGCAGCTTTATTTGGAATCCCGTCCCTGCTTTACTCCTCCGAAGTCTCCGATATTCGCATGAATCCGGGAGCAATCAATCTCGGTGAATTCTGAAAGTTGGCGACGATCATGGCTGTAGTGATCGACGACAAGTTTCTGAACTCTCGGTTATATTCATGGATAGTCCCGTATCTGACCGCACGGCTCGGCTCCAATGCGGTTGAATTCGGGAATGCACTTTCTTAGCCGCACATCGCGCAAGCTAACTATGATTTCTTATCAACAGCACTTTCCTAGCTCTTGATCTGGGGGGAACAAACCTGTGAGTCACACGACACTTCATGTATGCTCTTAAGTACTCAGTATGTGCACGAAGACGAGTTTGTGAAGTTACGCTGTTGGGGAACCACGACTTTCGCCTGCGACAGCAGAAATACAAAGTCTCAGAGGCGTTGAAAACAGGCGAAGCTACTGTCCTGTTCGGTAGGTCTAGTCATTCTTGATTTCACATTTACGATTTGAACCAGCCCATTTTCGCTGACCTGTCCCTCCAGACTACCTGGCCGATTCCGTGGATGCATTCCTCACGGAATTCTCCAGTGCAACTGGCTCTCCGGTCTCAACATCCGTTGCTAATCCCTTCGATTCTCCAACCGAGGTTCCACTTGGTCTAACTTTCAGTTTCCCCGTCGAGCAAACCGCACTGAACGAAGGCAAGATACTCACATGGACCAAAGGTTTTGCAGCAAAGAACGCGATCGGAAACGATGTTGTGCGCCTATTGCAAGATGCATTCGATAGGAAGCATCTACATGTCAGATGTGTCGCTCTTGTGAATGATGTATGTGATCTCCCGCTTTAGCTTTCCCTGGACGGAGCTGACGGCCATGGCATCTACCCGTCCCCCTGCACGGATAGACAGTCGGCACCCTTTTGTCCCGTGCATATACCGCTGGGTCGTGTTTACTAGGTAGGTATCGATCTACATTTCCATGAGCTATATCCCCACCGTCTTCCCAGGTGGAATCTTTGGCACGGGAACAAATGGAGCGTTCGTCGAACAAGTCAGTAACATTACCAAACTGGGTAACTCTCCAGCCCGTACAAAGGGCGGTGTCATGATTGTCAATACTGAATGGGGAGCCTTTAACAACACGGTATGTCTTTACGTAGTGAAGTCGAAAGCAACAGGTAGTTTAATTAAAACGCACACAGCGTACGACACTGCCTACGACGCCATACGATAACAAGCTCGATCGTGAATCGATCAACCCACGTAAACAAGCCTTCGAGAAATTCATCTCAGGCATGTATCTTGGCGAAATCACCCGCAACATTTTGCTTTCGCTCATCGATGCATCACCACGGCCTCTTCTTTTCGACGGCTCCTCTAGTGCACCTTTGAACACTCATTACGGGCTCGACACGGCGATCATAAGCGAGGTCGAGTACGCATGGGAATCAGGACGTGGAGATGAGGTGGCACCACAGAAGTCGAGTGGGTCGAAGCCAAACTGGCAATCAGCACATTTCACGGATGTGGACGCTCTGTCCCCGCAAGACATCGCACGGCTCGAGCGCATACGGGATATCCTCATACAGAGGCTCCAGCTTGCGCCTGAGAATGTCACGCTTCGAGACGCGGCGATTGTGCGTTGGGCGGCGTCTCTCGTTGCAAACCGCGCGGCCAGATTGAGCGCGACGGCGATTGCGGCCGTTCTCGTACAGACCAGCCACGCTAAACTTGGGGGCGGAACCCCAGAACCGAAGGAGAACATCGTTGTCGGTGTAGATGGAAGGTTAGTCGAAGTCATTCAAGTACCAGAGAATCGACCTCGATGATTCCGCCTGTAGTTTGATCCAGCACTACCCCAACTTCCAGACACGTCTACGCGCGTCCCTCCAGTCGCTGGTTGGAGAAGCCGTCGAGAAGCGCGTCGAGATCGATCTGGCAAAGGACGGCAGCGGGGCAGGAGGTAAGCTTATGCTCTTCTTCACCGACGTCTTTGGTTGACGGTGATCTTTCTCTAGCGGCGCTCTGTGCTCTACAGGCCATCAAACAGGGACTATGAAATATCAAAACCAAATGAAGATCTGGGCCGGGCCGCGGTAACACAAATATGTACAGTACTATACGCGTCTGTATTCACTAATCCTGCGCGCGCGACTTGGCGCGTTGCGCACGTTCGGACTTTCTTCTCTTTTCCCGTGGTGGTGTTTTACTTGTCGCTCTCTCGTTGTGGTTGGGAGTTGACCGGGCGCGAGGTGTTGGTGGGGATGTGTAAACCTGATAGAAGCCATGATCGTGTATACAGGAAATTATCTGTATCCTATTCGTTGTTTGTGAACATAGCTATTAGACGAGACGAATGTGTTGCCACTATTACGCGAGAACGACCGAACGTCCCTCAAGAGAATCTGGGCGCACGACGGCGTGGAATCCGGGGAGCGCAAGGGAGGCGAGCCCGACTGGGCCCGCACACCGGCGGCTCTGCGCTCCCGGGAAGAGTTCACCGCCCCCTCCCCGGGATCCCTCGCATACGAACGGCAGGCATTGGGAAGAGACCGCGAGTCTCCTCCGGATGTCTGCCACTCCTACAGGAGGGACCCAGCTGAATGGACTCACCGGAGTCGTCGCTCAGAAGCCTGCCTAGCCCGCATAGCCGTCAGCGCATCCGACCGTCACCGAGGGAGATCGAGGAGGGCAACGAGAGGAGGGCGAGGAGGACAGGACTTTTATACCCCAGGAACACCGCAGGAGGGAGGCTGCCCTCAGAGGCTGGCTCGTCGCACCTGGCTGGGTCGGATCACGGCTGACATTGGCGCCATTCACCCGCTCATATCGTCGATCGTCGCGCGGACCCGACTGCTCGCAGAACATCATTTTATTGAGGACGACCGCCCCCACAGAATGTATGTGTACCGACAGGGCAAACGGACCAAACACGCAGCTTGTATACTAATCTAACATACATAAGCAGAAATCATCCCAACACGATCGAAGCAATACCTCACTCATGTCCTGTACATAAGTAATCTCATTAATAAATCTCGTCGCCGTCGGAGCTTTCAGAGTGCGTGTCGGTGTCGTAAAAGTCTTCATAGTCTTCATCCGAGTTGTTGCTGTCCACCTCGGCGATGTCAAAGTCGAGGAGCTCCTCGCCGTTCCAGAACACATCGGCGCCGACGACCTGCAGATCGTGCATCTGCTCCACGATCAGGTTACGGCAGCGGTGGATGCAAATCTTAAGCTCGTTCCGGTGCCGGCACCGCTCGATCACGACCTCCTGCAGCTCCGCGAAGAAGCTCGCGTCATGGTTCGCGCCCGCAGCAAAATCCACGTCCTCGAGCGCCAGCTCGCACAGGAGCGGAAACAGCGCAGGGACGTGGCCGTGCCGGTGGCCGGACTCGTTGTGCCCCGACTCCTTTTGCAGCTCGTGCTCGTGTCCGTGTCCAAAGTACGGAGACAGCTCGCAGCAGACCTCGCGTCGCAACGCCCGGGGAAGGGAGTTTGCGGACCGTCCGCCCACCCAGACCGCCTCGAGCCGCCGCATGCCGGCAAAGATTTGGAGCCACGCTCGGCTTGTCAGCGCCACGTAATTGGGGACGTGGAGTCCCCGCACGTTGGACAGTGGAAGGGAACGACAGGCATATACGAGACACCGCACGCTGTTGTCAAGCGAGATACCATCCCAGCGGAGGTTCATCTGCAGGGAGGCTCCCGAGGCCAGGCCTTCGGGCATGCGGCGAAGCTCTTCGATGGTCATGCCGGCTGTCCACGCGTTGAGCTGGAGGGTATCGGGAGATATGGGCGCAAAGGTGAAGCTTTGCAAAGGATGCTCAGCACCTACTACGATGGCGTGATAATGGTACGTGGCCGACACGGCGGAACCAAGGATGCGGAATTCGTCGTATCGTCGGAAGAGGTGACAGCAGAGGATGAGCTGTGTGCTGGAAGGGAAGCAGAGATTGTAGAGGAGGACTGCGCAGTTCAGGGCGAGGGCGTCAATGTGGAGCAAGCGGAGGTGGCGAAGGAAGATAGGGCCTTGGTCTACAGTGCGAGGCTCAAAGTCCCATGGAATGTGGGGGGCAATTTGGTTAAAGTTGACAAGCTGGAGCATGGGCATGCGCTCCAAAGCGCTGATGATCTCGCCCGGGGAGGTGCGCATTCGCACACCACGCCCATCGAGGATGAGGTGCGTGACATTGATGCCGAAGAGCGTCGTCGTCCAGGACAGCGTGCACTGATGCAGCTCGACATACCACAGCAGGGGGGACTGGTTGTCAAACACTTTAGGCGGGATGTGTGCCACGGGGATAGCAGCGTTCCCTGCTTCGAGCTGAATAGAGTCGCGGAAAACGAACGACTCCAACAACGGTGCGGCACTGATCAGGTGATTGCAGAGTTGCAGCACAGGTACGCGGCTCCGCCCCGCAGAGACAGTGAGCTTTCGGGCTCGGGACATGTGGCGAATGAGGATGTGGGCGCCATCGGAGAGGTTGATGGAGGTCTGCTGCCGCATGTCGATGTGAACAACGAGCGGGATGGACCTAGCGCGCTGGAGCTGCATCGCCACCCACGCCGCGCTCTTGGACGTGATGTGGGACCACATTCTGGGGGTAATGAGAGAGACATTGCGCCAATACTGGCAGACGTGCGAGACCTTTGCCCAGGACAGGTCATCAAAACGCTCGCTATCGTCTCTGTCGGCGGTCGCGACGAGGACGAAGATGTCCGCGAGGAGCTCGACGGGCAAATGGAGGATAGGAGCGAGGCCGTTTCTGCGAACCTTGAGGGAGTAAATGTTGCGTTCAAGCTGCAGGATTTCCGCGTCGATCTGCGCACGGGCGTAGGTGATGCTGTCCTGTGCGGCAGATGACTCGGATGACTCGGTGAGAAAGGCGGTGTGGAGGGGGGGAGTCTGCACGACATCCTCGCGAGGTCTGTCAAGCGGAATGGTCAACTTTACTAGAGGACCAGAGCGCGGCCGTCGGTGCTCACGAGGGATAAAGAGGAGACATTATGCCGGAAGACGAAGGGCCAGCATGGTGGTGGGTGGCTGACAAGTCGCCTCCGAGGCACCAGCCGCGGCGTCGCCGCTTGGGTGTATTTAAGAGGACTTGCCCTTAACTCCTCGGATTCCGAGCACCGTCTCCCCTTCCTCGCCCCGTCACGTGACCGCGCCCGCCCGCAGGCGCCGAGGCGCTCCCCCTCCACCGCGGAGATCACATCCAGGCTCGCTCCGTACCTTCGTGAACTCTCTTTGTCGCAACCATTCACATCCTTCACTACCCTGCACATCCTTCTCGCAGCATTCGTCCTGCACACAGCCAGCTCTCGCACGCCGCCTCGGCCATCTCGTTCTGTCTGACAAGTCTGCGCAGTCCAGTCGCCGAGGGCCAAGTACCGCAAGGACGCCGCTTCCCCCTCGGTCCCCCCCCCCGTGTCTTGACCCTGAAGTGCCGATGCTTTAGGTTCACCGCAGCGTGTTTGTGCCCCGGTGTGCGAGAAAGTGGGGCACTCGCTCATGGCATCGACCATCTCGTATGGCCGAACATTTATCGTCCGGCCAGTGGCAGAGGCTAGCCCTGGCCAGCAGATCCAATCAGCTTCTCTAGGAACGGGGGGCCGGGACATCGCTTACATTCGAGTGTCCATTTCCATATAGTGCACCCGGCGTGGGCGCAGAACGCGAGCCTGGGCGCGCACCGTTTTCTGTGCGCTCTCCTTCGCATGAACCATTCCCGAACGAGCAGGCAAGACCTCCAAGGCATGCGGGGCCGGCAAGATGCGCGGGGGGACCCTCTACAGAGGCGAGCAAAGGCCCCTGGTTCTCCGTATTTGTCGAGGATGGGCTATCTTGGAATAGCCGGATACCGTCTTCTTGAATATCTGGTTTCCAGCATTCTGGCCATGACCCTGCGATTGATAATAGCGTTTCTAACCTGTGAGAATGTGTGTCAAAGTGAATGGGCAAATGAACGTCGCGAAGGCTAGAGACCGCACGTAGTCTCTTCGAGATATGATGCCGTCTCGGGGCGCGTGTGGGCCAAGCGCGAATCACGCCTTGGACTCGGAGCCCTGCCTAGGCATGTCGAAAAGCGAGCCCGTTTTAAAAGGCGCTTCTGAGGCCAATCAGCAAGCGCAGCAGGGTGGATACTAGAGTCGATGTAACGTACTTTGCAAATGCAGGCTGAGATCCGTGAGGGCTGGTAGTGTCTAGATAAGGCGTCGCACATCTGCAAAAATCGCCGCTGAAGTTGCAGAATGACGCGCCGAGGCAGGCGATGGCCAGAATGTCTCTATGGAGGAGAGAACTGTGGCACCGGGACGACAGCTCGATCCACCATATGAACATCATGGCGTTGTCTTGCCAGAGAGAATCGACGTGAGGATCTGTGATTTGGGATGGAAGACGGCGCTGGAGGTCGTGGTGGGAAGCAGAGGTCTCGGAGAGATAAGACCGAGCGCTGCATCATCGAGACGTTCGAGCAGCCTGAGCAGTTCCGGCCGCCATCGAAGATAGCACAAGGACAGTGGGAGGGGAGGGGAGGGGAGGGGGAGCGAGGGGAGCACACTCGCGTCTGCGTACGGTCGACCACTTCTGGAGATAGGTTCAAGTCTTTGCACGCGCGGTTATCTATCAGATCGTACCGTCGCGTACTGTCAAGTGACAGGCAGGACGAGCGCACACCTGAAGCTTGCCGCACGCGTGCGTGCCGTACAGGTCGAGAGCGACAACGCGCGTCAGCCGGTCGGGATCACGCCCAATCTGCAGACCCCAGATCTTCGTGGAGGTTGTCGAGAATCGGGGCGATACGCAGGTAGCCGCGAACCCGCGTTATGCTCGTAGGACGGGGCATCGTGTGAGGGAGTTGCTGGGCTGGAGTATGAGTGGGGCGCTGGAAAGAGGCGAAACGTGGGTTACGGGGAGGAACGAGGCCTATCGTGGACAGAGGCGGGGCGGTGGGCGGAGATGCGACGGTGGAGGTGAATAGGGAGCAGGTGGCTGGTGTGGTTATCAGCCAACTCTGGCTCTACGCGTCAGCTGAGATCCAAGATTTCGATCCCGGCCACGCCGACGCGGGTCCTCTCAGCCTCGACGCACTGCATGCAAGCAACGATGACGACGACGGCGGCGATGTTGAGCCTGTCTGGCCAAACGACGGCTGCAACAACGCAGTCTGCATTCTGCTCACCTGGAACTGGAGAAGAGAGCGATGGGTGGCCGATTTACCCACCCGTGCCCAGGTCCCAGTCCCAGTCCCAGTCCCAGTCCCAGTCCCAGTCGAAGGGCAGCCAGTGTTGTATGCATGGATTTCCAGGTACAGGCTATGCTGTCCTCGAGTTGTAAATCATGACAAGGTTTGCACGAGTGCGCATACAGGCAGCTGACCGCGAGCGCGCACGGGAAGGGGAGAGACGACCGCTCGTATGGCGGCATCTCCAACGTCTGTCATGGATATGACCACCCTGAATCTGCGCAGGGACACACGGACCACGATCGAGCCACGGTGGAGGGCGACTGTTGCCAAGAGGGAGGACCGCTGGGCTGCCCTATCGCGTCACGAGGTCTCCCTACGCCGGCGCGGGCACGAACCGGGTAGCTCTAATTACCTTCCTGTCGCGGCGAGTCTCTGCCCCGTTTGATAGACGCAGGCGCGTGCAGCAGCGGCTTGGCTGGAACTGGGTCCTGTGCTGCACGCGCTGCGCCACGCGGCACGCAGAACGCATCGACTGTATAGCGGCGCACGAGAAGCGGAGCGGCGGACAGGCAGCGTCTCGGAGCGCGGAGGGCCAGACCCGGGGCTGGCTGGTAGGGCGGATCACCCGCTTTAGATCGATCGTTCTCACCGCCCGCGTCTTCTAGCTCGCCAGGCCGTGTGCCGTGCACGCATTGTATGCTGCGTCCAGTCAGCAGCCCACCTGCTGCAGCCGCACGGACGCCAGCGGTTTGTCAAGGGCCAGGTGCGTCCGCTGCTCGGATTGGCGATTCTCATTAGACACTCGGGCGAGCAGAGCTAAACGCTGCGGCATGGTCTATGTATCTACTCTGTACGTAAATGCAGCCCAGCCGACGGTGGGATCCAGGAGCACACGCCCATCCTGCCGCATCTCGCCACCCCGTCTCGTGGGCGCGCAGCGTGCCAGGGTATGTATGTATGTATGCGCGGACGCCGTACAAAGTCCCGGCACAGATCCCCCACGTCCGCCCGCCGCCGAGCCTGGC
>NW_012133435.1:41885-44376 GCF_000313525.1 Fibroporia radiculosa | reverse complement strand
TTTCGGGCGGTCCCATCCAGAGCGGATGGATGTCTGAGGAGGTTCAAGGGTTCAAGTAGTGTCCCGGGAGAATTGCGTGCACCCGATGGGGGCCGACGGTATAAAGTCGCATGGGCCCGTCAGCTGGCCAAAAAATGGCTATGTAATTGCCGTGGGCATGCGAGAGTCCGAACTACCATCCGCGCCGAGCGCGATTGTCAGTCGCTCTGCGCCACACCCCGGCCTGGCGCTGGCACATCCGCCGCGTCCAGGCGAGCTCCCTCCCTCCCTCCCTCCCTCCCTCGTGCATAGCTCGCGCACGCATGTTCGACCAAGAGCCCAGCATAGCGGATGTCCATCGGCCCATCGGCTCCCTGAAGGAACTTCTTGAGTGAATGCTGCATATGTGGCGCATGCTGCTGAGCGTCGCTCAGCCCAGTCAAGAACCGGCCCATGTGCATTCGCATCCTGTGATACACGATGATCAAACAGTCGATCAGCCGGTCCCAGCTCAAGCTGCACTCCACCCTCTTCAGTAAGCCAGATCGCAGAGTTCACAAAGGCCCCTCCTTCCGAAGCTTCCTTTGTAATCACCAAAGTCCCATCCGTTGCCGCCTGCGCCTTTCATATAGTTGCAGAGACCTTGCATACAGCGATCGATATGGCTCGTCCAACGGGCGAAGTTTAGGATCTTGAATATGACCCGGCTGAAGATGCATGCCGTTGTTGTCTTCATTTCCACTGGTGAAGGCCGTAATCCAGTAGCCATTCTGCAAGAATATATTAGTCTTCGATGCATTTCGCATGCACAAAACGGGCCGTACGTTCGGATCCACTTTAAATTCGCGCACATCCCACGAGTCGTGCAGGTCGCCTCAGAGTGGGATCGTAGTATTCTGCACCAAGTCGAATCGTGTCCGACGTCCAAGAACGGCTTCGTCTGCGCCATCAATCGCCTTGCCCGTGTTCCCCATACGTGTCCACTGTGATGACACCGGTAACAAGGGCAGGAGGCTCACCTCTGCGTCGTGTGCTTGTGGAAATACATGTGCGACTCTGAGGCGATTGCACATCTGGGATTCAGTAGGCCGGTATTGAGGCATTTGCCGCCTCTTGCGCGTGCACGAGTGCGACAATGAGCCCCCCACGAAGACGACATGTATCAGCGAGACCTCAATTGAAGGGATACGTGAGGACGTGCTGACGTGACCCGGAGCCGGTATGTTTGAGCGTGTGGGAATGCGACCGCGGGGAAGGGAAGATGCCAATTCGACACGAAGAGGGGACCCGGCGGGACGAGTTGGCCGTTGATTTAATCATGCTCTGCATCCACATATATATGCTGTGGCTTACCGGAGTCAGAGAGAGAAACGTAGTATCCAGGTCGTACAATGTCAGGGGCCGGAGGACATTCTGCACCTTCATAGCTGCTGTTGTATATCGTATTGGAAAATCTTCATACCGGCAGTGGTGACGAAAACTGCGGTTATATATCCATAAGACTGGAGAGTGTCGCATTGCCAAAAGCTTACACGTATTGTAAACACAACTGCGAATGACGTCACTACTGAAGCAAGCATACCAGCGACGACTTCGCGGCTGGAATCAAACGCTTGGACATTACGCCCAAGTAGACGGTTTTCGGAGGATATTTGGCCTCAAAGCAGGATGGTGCTGATACGATGAGAATTGAGGAGGCAGGCAGGCGATAATCCGAGTCGGAGCTAAGCTCCATTGAATAAGCGCCAGGACAGCAGCAGCAGGATCTCGCTCAAAGTGCGACGGTCATGAACTCTAGCGACGAGCGCGGATCTCAAATATAAGATACGGGGGGATTGTAGTAAAGTCTACATGCACTGATCAATTGATGTGGATTGTAAATTCGAGGAATTCGAATGAAAGAAAAAAGACTCGGAAGTCGCGCCGATGTGGATCTTGTTCGGTGCCACCATCCCGCTTCATCTCCTCTCTTACTGCCAAGTTCCAACACTGTTGGCAGCAACACATCGGCCGAGTGGTTTTTTCTTTTCACCAGCCCCGCGTTCAGGACAATGAGAATCTCCATGGTAAGTGATAGTGATGATTACAACTATATTCGGCGCCTTATGTATTGTGTTCTCTTCACTTCATGACAATAAGCAGGAACAATTACTATCGCCGCGTGGATCGTTCGAAACAATAAGCGGATTTGTCTTCGGCAACTTTCTCTCATATTGGTGTCTCGACTGGAGCCCTTGGTACATTGATACTAACAGCACATGGGCGGTCAAACAATGAGCGAGAAGTTCGTCGGAGAGCCCTTCGATCCCAGCGAATGTGGCCGGCCACAGGTGCGGAATGCATAAATATCATGGGCAGCCTCTCGAACGAGCTAAAGCCAAAACACTTCACTCCTCTCCCCACACTCACCGCACGCCCGATTTCAGAATGGCCTCGACTCCGGCTGGACCAGTAATGAGTCTCCGAGCTGCTGAAAAGGCCCGCGCCCCCGACGTGGGGTACATGGTGCGCA
>NW_012133435.1:31686-41701 GCF_000313525.1 Fibroporia radiculosa | reverse complement strand
GGGGGCCCCCCCCCCCCCATGTACTCTCTAATCGGCGGAGAGCGCTCAGCACCACACCCACAGGCATGCCCCCGCCCCCAAATTTGGCCCCTCTGCAGTGGAACCAGCCGCTCGACACGCGTCCCAACGAGATTCGCGAGGCATTGAACGCCCAGCAAATGGCCAATCTCACCGAGGCGGTGCCAAAGCCGCAGGTGAAAGGCCGCCCCACCTCGGCTAATATATTGCAGGGCCAGCTATTTGTGAATTGGATCCGCAAAGGGATCGTATGGCGTACGCATATTTCCTCGGTGCCTCCACCACGACGTCTCATCGGCTAGGGCTGTTTAGGGCTGAACAAACTGGTCGCCCATCCCTTGCCTGAGAGCCATCGGCCGTCGTACTTCATGACGTTCGACGTGCTCTGGGGCTTCGTCTTCGAGATGGACCCACTGCTGCCCGTGTACGCATGCTGGATGAGAGAGGAGGTCATCAGATCCCTCATTTTTACCGTACGCAGCCGTCCTTTCCTCCTTTCTGTTCTGTGCTTAAATACACGCACGTCGTCGCAGTGCACCATCGTGAAGCATCAGAAACTGCACCTGTCGCCAGACGTGCCGCGGGTCTTCTTGGACCTGAAGAAAGTCCATGGCATGCTCGACATGGTGCAGCAGACCAGGCTGGCCATCGCTAATGCGCACCGGGAGTCCCAGCTTGCGGCTGCTGAGGCGAGGGGCCAGTGTCTCCAGGCTGCTGGACAGAAGCAGGACGTGGAAATGCGCCCAGTCGAGTCGGGGTGACGCACTCGCAAGGCTTGCGTCCGACTCCACGCGCGAGGTTGCGGGACAATCTCTCCAACACACACCATCGGAAATTGCGTAGAAATCACTATGTAGTCTATCATTTGGCAAACTCAAGGTTAAGATTGGTCGAAATGTCCAGATTTGTGTTTTGGCTGTAGCATGCACTGTATCGTTTGCAAACACTGTATACCCAATTTCCCTATTGTAATCCATAAATCCACCTCCCATTGAACCCGGAACGAGGTCTATTTTCGTACGCTGCTGCCAGTCAGCCAGGAGTCCTATTGTTTCATATGGGAACAGCATTTGACAGTGAGCCTTGAGCTTGAGCGTTTGAAACAGCACGCGCCGACCAGATGTGTATGCGGAATGTATACCAGCTTCACTCATACACAAGCACAGTAACAGCCATATCGTGACACCATCTTACATCCCATCATGCCCTCACTCGCATAACCTTTCTCTTTCCCTTCCCACCCCCAGCAACACCGGGTGCAGCCTCCTGCGCGGTCATCCCCGCTTTTACAGCATCGATCAGGACTCCGGACGGCAGCGCTGGAGAGTACGGCGAGACTCTACTTGTCAGCGGAGGGTGTGGCGATGGCGGACTAGGCGGCTTTGGCCTGTGGTTTTTCGATGGCGCAGCGCTAGTGGGTGCCGAAGCTGTCGTCGACGCTTTCCCCCCTTTCGCGCCTGTCGCTGGTTGCTTCCCCTTCACAGCAGCTGCTGCTGCAGGCTTCTGAGTAGCAGCAGGCTGCGCAGATTCTGCTCTGACAGCTTGGTCGGTGCTCGTGTGATACGGCGCTTTCGGGATGTTATCGGGTTTGACGAGCTGTATTTGTTGCGCAATGCGTTCGAGGAGCTGTTTCTCTGTGCGTGTGGCATTGGCATGTCGCCTCAAGACGATGGGTCCTGCGTGCGCAGGGGGGGATTGAGAGTATGGTACGCACTGGTTCTGATCGCGGGATTCACGAGTCGCCCATCTTTCTTCCACTGCACGCGCACCCTCCCTGGGTTCTCCCAATCGCGCGGGTGCGCTTTGTGGATCTCATGCAGCGCCCCCAGTCCTAGCCTATCTGCCGCACCTGCGATGTCCTTGCTGAGCGGCCACCATACACTCTTGGGCCGCGCTATACGCCGCTCGCCTCGGCCACAAGGACGTTTAGCATCTATGTAGATTGGGTAGACGCACGTCCATCTGATTGTTGATCATGAAGAGAGCACGGACAAGAAGGAGGGGTTCATTAATGGAACGCAGAAGCTGGGAGGGACATACTTCTTGTACGGGGTGATGTCTGTGACCGTCCTAGCTGCGATCTCATCTCTATCCGGAACGGTCGACTTGAACTGCGTTTGTGAGGGAGATGCAGGACCTGCGGTGGAACCTACAAGAGTCGAAGTGTCTTCATCGGAGTCGGATAGCTCCTCGAGAATAGCACCGCGAGCACCGGTGTTGGGCAGGGGTCGGGTAGGGAGAGGGAGATCAGTGTCATCATCGAACTCTTCGACTATCGCGGCCCTTCGAGACATTTATATATGGCGAGTAGTATGCCGGTCTAACAAGAATACTGCAGCTGTGTGAAGTCGGAGGAGAAATGACTCTGCAGTTTCCAATACTTGATCGCGCGTTTACCTTGCAAATGGTATAATATAGTCCGCGGCACACTTATAATTGCTACTATAGTGGCAATCAACGACAATTACGACTTATATACCAACTGCAACCTTGCCCAGGACCATCACTGGCCGTCCACAGTATCGAGCACCCCTCACACTAGCATGTAGTATGAAGCTGAAATGGGAAACATGGTCAGTCTGCGGAATTCTGACGCCTTCTATCCCTGACTGCACAGCGTTCAAGGATCGCAGTGCTGTCGCTCGTATATTCGGCCTTGGGACAGACACTTGGTAACAACACCGACCTCATCTGCCGCCCCTTTGGAACATGCGAGCCATGTCCAGAAGATGCAGTGAGTTTGTGAGCTTCTCCCGTCGGAATGGCCTCACCAACGTTTGAGCTTCTAGTTGCACGAGCCCTTCTGCCAGCCGTTCGGCAACCGCAGGCTGATGCACTGTGCCTTGGCCTCTTCGTATTCGAGCCACTCTCCGTTGCCGCCCGTGTCACCAACATACGGTCATAACCCGTCATCGGACCATAGTGCTCCGCCATCTATCTCAGGAAGTGGGCCCCGCCAAGGAGAGATACCGGCATGGGAGTCGTGTGGGCGCATCGTCGAGAAGGAGCGTGCAGACTTCTACGAATTCCTCATGTGTAACTTCGTCATCGCGGTAATTGCTGTGCTTGTGCTCTTCGCTCGGTCAAAGAGATTACAGGCGATGCATGCACGACAACTAGCGGCGCGCATTGGGTTGGTCCGAGGTACCCCTGGTGGATGGGCAAATGGATGATTCCGACTTTTATTGGTTCTGTGGACGGATTTTGTATGGGCGGATACACGTCTGGGATAGATGATATAATAGATGACATGTGCTAATGTTATATTGTCTCAACTTGACTGATCATGACCCTCTCCTCGAATCCCTGACTGAGGGCAACGGGACTTAACCAATGCTCCGCTACAACTATGTCATCTAAATCCCTGTCGCGGAATAAGATCCCTACGCCAATCCCAGCGGCGTGGACTCCCGGTAACCCGGCTGCGACATCTCGGATGAGGTCTGTGGTCCAGATAGTGTCCGTAATATGGCTGCGAAAAGAGAATCGAACAATTAGATTGGGTCTCGACAGGGTCAAGGATGTGATAACGTTGTCGATATATTCCCAATCCAAGAAGTCCACTTGCGGCGGACAATGCCTCAGGTCGAAGTTGAGGTCGAGTGCCCGAAAAAGCCTCGATCGGATTTTGGAGAGAAACGTTGGCTGCCAGATAGATCTCGTACGTCCATCGCAATCAACCTGCAGCTCCACGAGATTAGTGTTGGAGGAAATGTCAAGCACCTCTAAGAAATCTGCATGAGATATGAACTGATACCAACTGAAAGCATAGGAACCCACGGTCGGGGATCAAGTGTTGTTTTCTAAGCGGGAGAGCTACACGCAAGCACTCAAGACGAGAGCCAGCCCTCCGGACCAACGTGTTCAAAGTCTGCTGCCCAGAAGAATGCGGAGTCGAAACCCACTGTAGCCTGCGCAGATCCAATGTGAATGGTGGAGCCATGAGGAACACCCCGATAGAAGCAAAATATGGCTCGAATGTTGATGATGTGAATGAAAGTAATAGTTCCCGCAATTGAATAGGTTTATCTTCCACGCTTTGATGTACTGGAAGGAGAGCGGTTGATCCGCTGCCTTCACTTTCCCAGTTGACGGATGTGATATACAGAGTATGAAGTAATGGATGAGCGGTAAGCAGCGAATAAAGATCTTGTGCACTCCTGAAGGTCATTCGTGTGAGGCGGAGCACCTTCAGTGCTGGATATAAGGTCAGGAACTTGGCCACCACGTCTGCTCGCACTTCAAATATCCCTCCCCAACTAAGACCAGTCAGGTTCAACTGGTCGACGTAGATCAGTCTTGCTACGAGACTGGGGATAAGCTCACGAAAATATCTTGATGAGAAGCAAGGGTCCCCTCCCCGTGCCCAGATACGGGTAATCGAAAGCTCACGGACATAGCCACCGAGTGGATCTGCACGAGCTGCGGTGGCGTCAATAAGTCTCTGAAGATTGTAGCAATCGTCTCTCTCCGCAAGTGTGATTTTCCTGAAAAGATATACACGAGTGCGTGGAAGCCAGCCCCGACAGGTTTGACTGCAAGCGCACAGCGAAGGGCGGTCGTCCCAGAGAAAGTCGATGATGAAGTCAAATAATTCTGATGGAAAGACAGGACCAATACGATTGAACAATGACATCCGGAGACGTTGCAGCAGTAAATGCGCAGTATTATCTTTTTGGGCGGGATCGAGCACACAGGATAGATAGGAGTGAGTTCGAGGTGGTTGGGTTGAGTTCGGCCTAGCGAACGCCGGTGACCGCAGCGGCACAAGCAGCAGATGGGAGGCACACGTGATCCTGGTTCGGAGTATACGTCTGTGGGTCCTTGTTTGGGTCCGCGGGCGCGCATACGATTGCCCATGTTTTCGTAGGTGTTCGTCTGTCGGTAAATTCCTCGATTGCTTTTTTGCTCGTCGCTATCTCTGCACCCGCTAGGGGACTATATATCCGCTCCCGTTCACCATGATCTCACCAGTCCGCCGTCCGACTTCTCTCCTCCAAATCCCTTCGTTGTCCTATCGCAATAGCTAGCATTAGCCTCTTTCAGCTGCTGCCAATGTCTCCCGCTACATCATCATCCTTCACGGTCCTCGACACTCGCGATATTGAAGCACAAATCGTAGCCGGAACATACGAGTCCTTCGACTCCTCTTTCAGCACACCCATCTCTGCAATTACGCATACCCCCCGCACTAGCCTCTTGCTAGAACAGACAGCGGCTATTGACCCTCTCGACGAGTTCTTTGGGGCATCTCGGACGTCGCGATCTCTCCATGGAACGCAGGATAGCCGTCATGACGCATTCCTCCTACCCGTACATCACGATGACATTCTGCCGCCATACTCAGAATCGTCGGAGCTTCCTGCATACTCCCGCTTTGAGGAGCACCCCACACTCGCCATGTACCTGTTCAAGTTTGGCTTCCGTGAGTGTTCTCCTGTTTCTGCCCTTAGAGCTTATACTAATTTGTGACTTGTGCAGTGTTCCCTCTCTTCTGGGTTGCCGGTGCCTTCATTCTTCTCTCTCCACTTCTTGCTCCCGAAGATTGGGAGACGAACAAGACCGAAGCCGAGAGGCAGGCTCTGATACAGTCCCTCAGACGCGCAGAAGTCAGGTGGGCGAAACGATGCCTGATCGCATTCTCCATCTTCTCTCTCGCCGCCACCATCGCCATCGTCGTCGCGGTTCTCATCCTGAAATCATAAGAGCCGATCTGCGACAATACAGCTCCTCCATACGTCAGACACTGCATTGATGTCCCTGCCACCGTCAACTAATCATCACGTCAAATATCGAATCTGCTCTAGCCACCACGGCACACGAGATCTACCGCGACCGGTTCGCGCTTGTGGTATACGACCATTGTCGTTGCTGCCAGACGCTCATTATCTTCGACAAAGCCAAGATTGTTCTTCCTTCATCACCACGTCCCACTCCTTCGTCAATTTATACGCTGTACCTATCGTCCATCCCAAAGCGCAGCGGTTGGCATCGATTTCATCCGCATGCCATGTGTTATATGTTTATCTTAACTTATTCTTATATTCATAGAAAACAAATGTAAATCTGTATGATCATAAACTTCACAACTCAGTGGGCTGCCTGAGTAGTTTAAATCACACTCTCGGAAAAACTCTCCCTTTTGCTCTTGGATTGCACTGATGGTCATGACATGTCCAGTGCGAGTGATCGAAGACAGGGACACGGTCAATAGAGATTGCAACCTAAAAGGCAATCGCGTTCGCGGCATGTATCTGTAGATATGTGTTGTCGCTTCAGCTTATAAAACTGCACATACATGATACCTCTACTATGATTAGACCAAGGTACAGCCATGATTCATGAAGCACCCGCGTGCGCATATAATGAAGCTGTCAGAAGCGCATTTCCAAAGAGCATGTTCAGAGAACGCATAAGCGTGAACATGCCCTTGGTGATGGACTCTCATCGCTCTTGCATCGATTGCTTGACAACGACGACCACCGTGATATCAGATCGTATTGCTCAAAGTGATGCGGGTAATTTGAAAGAAAAAAAACCTGAAGCACATCACGGGCTTAGCAGCGAGGCCATGAGACTTCAGGAACGCTACTGCTGCTACTATAACATTATACGTTCAGAATCTGGATTTAAATGGACAGAACGCAACCACGTACCGACAGGTTTCGAGGGGCGAACTCGGCAGCCATAAGCAAAAGAAAGACATTTATGACCGTTCCTTTATTATGCGATCTATTTTTTCAGCGTTCTACCACTCACCAACGTTACTATCGTTGCAGCTGAGCCCATCTCTGTAGCGTACAATCAAACAGACAGCCTGTTCTACAACTCGTGATAAATGCTCTTCTCGCTAAATCAATATTGATATCATGTCTCTCAGAGGAATATTTTCCCTTGTACGATTTCTATCGATGATGATGTGAGCTGTTGTAAGACCTTCTACTGCCTAGGGACAATCTTGCGTCTTCCACCATGGTCGAAGGCCTTTATCACTAAATCTGGTCGAAACAGCGTCACCGAAAAAGGGTGACAAGGCCGCTGTCGCCAGCGATGCAGCTCGTGGAGAGATGGTAAGGGGCAGAAAGCAAATACACCTAAACACCTGGCAGCAGCCGACGACGCATCGCGGGAATAGAAGGATATCCTGAAGAACCTCGGAGTGAAGGCGACGTATTACGGCACAATGAACATTGCCTGTAGGCTGTAGTCCAAAGTTTGACCTGACAGTTGCGAGGAGTCATGACATTTACCAGAGAGTTGAACTTACTACTTGCGACGATATCAAATGTTGCCATAGTCCGACTAGATACGCCTGGCCTTTGGTTATTGATAGTGGTACTAGTAAGGTGACACCTCGCATCATGCGATATTACCATGGACTAGAGTTTCGCCTTTCATATAAGTGCAATAAGCGCGTCGATGGCTAAATACGAATGTCCCTAGTCGTCATGAATTCAACGCGAGTGAGTGAAGCAAGATCAGCTTGAAGTCGACGTCGGTGGAGACGAGCCGCGCGCCGCGGGCTCGATCAGAAGCGCGACGCGCTCGACAAGCGTTTACGAGGATTGCAAGTTGCCACAATCCTTTGTCTCTGACCATCTCCACAAGACTTTTCAAATTTATTCTACTGCAGCGCAGTTCCCAGGAACCCACTGTACACGAAATATGCTGCAAACAGGGCTTATTTCCAACGCTCACAATGACCTTCTGACCGACGCGTCCTATGATTTCTATGGCCTGCGGCTCGCGACGTGCAGCCTCGATCAGAGGTTCGTGTCCATGCGGTTATTCTGAGTGTCAAATATCCTAAATCACGCTTTTTTACTTCCTTGCCTCCAACCTATCATTGCTAGAATCAAAATATGGCGGCTGGACGAAACTACTGGCACATGGAACGTCGAGGACGACTGGAAGGTACGCTTTTCATTCGATGCTCTCGTAGTGTCGAATGCCGAGCGTAAACACAACAGGCACACGATGCTGCTGTCGCGCAAGTGGCGTGGGCTCACCCTGAATTTGGGAGTATCGTCGCGTCCGCGTCGTTCGACCGTACGGTGAAGGTATGGGAGCAGGTACCCGCATCCGCGTCAGACGCGGATGCAGGCGCAGGACCATCAGCACGGTGGGTGGAGCGTGCGATGCTGGTTGACGCGAAGGGCACCGTGCGTGCGGTAGAGTTTGCGCCCCAGCAGTTTGGGTTGAAGCTGGTGCGTGCATCCTGCTGTAGTATATGACCCTCGCCATTTGTGTCGACTTTGCGTCATTCTGTGCTCATCACGATATGTACGGCCCGCAGGCGACAATCGCGTCGGACAACCACCTGCGGATATACGAGTGTCTCGAGCAGCCATCACTGAATACCTGGCAATTGAGCGAGGAGGTCGACGTCCTCTCCCTTCCATCCTCCTCCGGGAAGCGATCAAATGTACCCACTGTCACACTTGCCACACCTACCCAGCCAGGGGTAGGGCTCGACGCAACATCTGTATCGGTGGCCGCACATGCGGCGGCGCAACAACAACAGCAAAGTCAGATGCCTAGCAGGCCTGGGCTGGGATTTAGGGAGGCAGGCATCACATCTTGGTTAAAGCCTGTCTCGTACTGATTTTTTGTACCATAGGCAGACGGAGGCTGGTGTCTTTCGTGGTGCAAAGACCGTTATTGGGGGGAAATAATCGCCGCTGGGTGTGGTATCAACGGCATTGTGAAGGTACAACACTACGCCGATGTTCGTTCTCCCGACGCACGAATGCGCTTACAACTGTGGTATCCGTAGATCATCCAGCTCTTCTCGTCCCGTCGTCCAGCGACACTGCTCTCCCTGGACCCAACTCCTGCACCTGCGCACGCGAGCATCGGCGAGGGCGCGAGTAGGACACAGGCGGCGTTGAACGACGATACGCCGGCACCGTACGCAATCACAACTGTCGCGTGGGCGCCATCTTGTGGTCGTTCGTACCACCTTGTTGCCACGGGTGGACGTGACGGCCATGTGCGGATATGGCGTGTGCGGCCACCGACCCCTGGAGACGAGCTGGATGGCGAGAGGGACGGGAGCGCCGTGGAGGAAAAATGGACCGCAAGTATTGTGGGCGATTTTGACGACCACAAGTCAGTTGCACTCCTATCTGGGATGAAGATGTTCTGACAGTTCACGCGTGCTTGATCTCTGCAGGTCCGCTGTGGGGCGGGTTGAGTGGAACATAACTGGGTTAGTGCTGAAATCAGTTCTGTGCACATTTTCTTGCTGATGGTATACATCTCCCCGACCAGAACGACGCTGTCGTCTGCGGGCACAGATGGGCGGATACGTCTGTGGAAGATGACTGCAGGGAACGTGTGGAGGCCGGCGGGTCATATTAGCGTCGAGCAAGCAGAAGAACATCAAGGGGATGTGGACATGGAAGATAATGCAGTCGATGGCTAGCCAAGGTCGTTAGCCGACATGTCTATAGGTACCTTGCACCTGTAAGCATACCCTTCGGGTCTTGGATGGTAACAATCTATTGAACGTTCTGATGGTACTTAGGCCTGCCGGTATCAGAGAAATGGAGCGAGGATTTACATGTGGCTGTCTGGGTCTGGAATCACGGATGTAAAACACGTCCTGCGCTCGAGAACGCTGACTCACCTAGGCCCTGTGTGCCTGTAGGCTTCGCCGTTTTGAAAGTTCAATCTACCGGTAGCGGCCCTGTTGCAAATCTTCGATCATCAATGCCTCCGTTCACATCGTGGAAGTAAAAAATAAAATAAACAGTAGCCTTCAATGACACGAAAATCAGCACCCTGTGCCCCAGGCCGTCGTCTCCCGAGGCACGAGTGCGTTCATAGAGGCTAGAAGCATCTGGGCTAGACGATCCGATAGCGATCCATGTTACCAGTAATCATTTCCGAAAGATGGATGTGAAAGTCGTCGATCATCTCTCTGTATGCCTTCCCGGCGGTCGCAATTCGACGCTGTTCTGCGATGTTCTGCATCACCTGCAACTTTCAAATT
>NW_012133435.1:28989-31503 GCF_000313525.1 Fibroporia radiculosa | reverse complement strand
AAAAGGGGGGGGGGGGGGGGGGGGGCCGCCCGTTGTGTTCGCGGTTGAGCCTGAGGCCGCCTTGTTGATTGTTCTGACTCTGACACAAGTTGACACTGCCGCACGCCTCCCTCCGATCACAAGTCTCGCCGCGCACACTGGCAACGCGCCGTTGGCCGGCACCACTGAAGCTGCGATTTGAAATCTCCCAGCGGACGCTGAGTTGCCTGATTCATAATCCGAAGGAGACCACCCGACGGACGCGGCGTGCAGTCATGACATGTTCGTCATTTAATCGTATGAGCATTTCTTGATCCGTGTCATGCTCAGCTCAAGACAGTGTGTGAAAAAACCCTGTGTGTGATCTGCACATTGCGTTTACAGTGACACGAACGTCGATACAAACAGAAGCAGACAAAATTGATTGCAAATCTCCAAAGACCCAATGAGATTTCTACAGAACACAAACCACTACAGATTGGTATAGCTGCGCATTTCTATGACATTGCAAACGAAGCGCCGTAGAGAACTGCAAATGATCTGCTACGTCCTCAAGGCCTGAGAAAGAACAAAATACACTATGTACAGTGGGCGCAGCGGCGCACGTTCGCCTCCTGTGGGTGGTATCTCGTGGATGCTGAGCGCCCAGACGAATGAGTCCAGGCCTGCGCATGGACTCGGACGGACAAGCGAATGAACAGAAGGTCCATATTGTCATTTTGCTTCGAGTGGCGGACCAGCGGCACGCCGCCAGAGGAAAGAGAGGGGAGGAAAGAGATCGTATCGTATCGCTGAGGATCCAGACATCAAGTTAAACAACGCCAACGCGACGCGCACGCAGAGGCGGGACACCGCGCGACGGCCCGACGCGGGGGCTGAAGCAGAACGCTAAAGCGCTAAAGGCCGAGGTGAAACAGCATCGTTCGCGTCTCAGCATCACAGGAGCGGCAACCAGGGGCTCAGAAGGCAAAGCCTTTGTACTGATCATTATCGCGCATGTCCTCGCGCATCTTCGCGTCCATCTGCTCTGCGCCGAACGTGACCGTAACATCCGTAGGCGGGGGAGAGGTGATTGACAGTCGGTCATGCTTGATGTTCAGCTGGTCTTTGCTATCATCGCCGTCGTATCCGCGCTCGCGGCCATGCCTATGCTCGTGGTCCGGATCCGACGAGGATGCATCCATTGCTGTTGTCGTGAGCACAATTGGCTGGTCCCCACCACCGAAGCGCAGCGACGTGAGTTGCGTGAGATTCCCTGTGCGCTTGCGCCCGCCCGATCCGTCCGAGAGGCCACCGCCAGACTCAAGGTCTTCGCCCTTGAAAATGGTGCGCACGAGCCACGTCATGAGAACGGCAAGGTTGCAGATGATCAGGGACATGTCCGCCTGCCGTGAAAAGAAAAGCGTGAGTATAACGGACACACATGCGAGTGAAGGGGGAACGCACCTCGACATGAGCAGCAATGCCCTCAGCGTTGCGATTTGGTCCGAGTTCGTACGAGGTGTGAACGATGCTCACGACGGTGGTGATAATACTTGCGGAAAAGATTGCCATGAGAAGTTTCCTCCTCGAAGCAGATATGTTGATGCCCCAGAGCAGCCAAATCGGCAGTGCAACGAGAATAATGTCCGCGGTGATGTCAGCTGTTCGAGCGACGTCGTCAGCGACACCGGAAGAAGGCAGCAGAACAGGACTCACTGGCGAGCTCGACGCCCCCGACGGGCTTGCCGAGGACGCACTGCGCTTCGGGGTTGGTCTTCCACGCGTCGTTGATCTCGCAGACTGCGATCTTCTCGGAGAGCATGACTATCCACATGAGCCCGAAAAGGATGGCGGAACCGTAGGCCCACCGACGCAGAGTCATGAGGTAGGGAATGATGCGCATGATCGAAAAAAGAATGCTCATGCGGGCGGACCTATGGTACAGGGCAGGTCAGTGGGGTTGTCGTTGGCTGTGCAGCGCAACTGTTACTGTGACTCACCAGAGGACACAGGTGAAGGAGACGTCGAGCATGAAGTAGCCGATGACGCGCTGCTCGTTCGTCACATTCTCTTGGGACCTAAGCCAGGCGCCTGCGATCATGAAGAAGACAGAAACGAGCGAAAATGCTGCCCAGGCGTCGTCATAGCCGAGATGCCTCCGGTACCAGCGGTAGTATAGGCGGAGCACGGTGAGCGAGATGGAGAGCACGCCGCACACCGTAGCTACGACTGTGATGGTGGAGGGTCAGCGGGGTATTATCGAAACAATCGCGCGGACACTGACCCCTGATGACGGTGGTGAAGGAGGCCATGGGCGGCGACCCTCAGAGGGACAAGTGCGCACGGGCACACACGCTAAAACGGACGAGGAGGGCAGGGAGGAGTGGCAGTGAATATGAAAGGAAAGAGAGACATAATGAAGGGCTGAGACGATGGCTGAAGCGCTGATCCATTGGTCGGGGAGGAGCGCAGACGACGGCTGATCCATGATGATGGCCCTCGGTCTCGTTACCCCCCCTCAAGGCTCAAGTCTCACTTGCTCTCCCGCCAGAT
>NW_012133435.1:21404-28831 GCF_000313525.1 Fibroporia radiculosa | reverse complement strand
CCGATCGCATGCAGCCACCCGGCGCACGCCCGCCTCCGCGCCCTGGCGGTCCAGCCCGCGCCTTGGCCCTTGCTTCAGCCCGTCGCGGACGAATCGACTCGTCTTGCAGGCACAAACGACCTGCTGTTCGCAACGCACAGCCCCACAGCAGCAACGACCGCGTCCGTCCGTACTTACTTCTCCGAGGTCGCAATGCGGGCCTGCGGCTATCAGATGCCGTACTGTGCCAGCATCCAGCCCCCATTCCATAATCCCACATGCACACTGCACAGAAAACAGGGCACCCGTTGTCCATTTGTAAATCATTGGCCAGGGTCGAACTCGAATGTCCAGATCAGTGCTGAGGGGGACCAATCAGCCCTCCCTTTGGGGGTGCAAGCGAGATAGCTCCAGATTCGGAGATGGCAACATGCGCCTCGTCGAATCTGATAGCACAGAGTGGCGCTCACCCGAGTATCATCACCCCGGCAATTAGCTCATCTCCCGGTCCTCTCGTCCTTCCAGTCATAGCAACCACGCACGCCAGCACACCATACTCGAAAATGAATCTATACGCGCCTTGCGGTGCAATGGTCATGCCTCCATTTGGCAGAGTACGGTACAGTATATACACTGGGTTACTTGCGATATCGAAATTCTCGCCGCGACCCTATCATTCTGGCTTGACCGCTATCTTGAGCGCGCTCCGGCTATTCATCTTGTCCAACGCCTTTTGGTAGTCCGCGATGGAGTAGACATCCGTGACCTGAAAATCGCAAAAGAATGACACATAGAGTCAGCAACCATATCAGAAGCGTGATAGGGTATCACAAGTGTGCGTAGTGGCCGCTTGACATGCATTTACGAGTGGTTTGTATGGGGACTCACCATGCCCTTCACCCGAATCTTGCCGCTGTCAAGGTACGCAACTGCCCGAGGGAAACAGTGTGTCTGCGCAAACGAGCCAATGATCTGCCACGTCGTGCATTCAACGGTGCCATTCCGTCCACGGGTCTGTCAGCGAGTTCTCACACGTCACCAATAGCACTAGGGGCGTACCTGGATCTCATCACCAAAAATTTTCGACGGCGGATAGTGGACAAGTGCAGCGTTGTTGTAGACACCGTAGATCATGAGCGTCCCTCCGCGTCGAACGTAGTTTATCGCATCGTTTGCGATCTTCTCCGATCCCGTCGCTTCAACCTGCGCAACAATCGCAAGTAGCACATACGCCGCATCAGCACTATGTGACGCAGAAATGATTGAATGGAAACGCACCACTACGTCAAACCCATACGGATTGTCTTTCTTCAGCTGCTCCCACTGTGGTCCGGGATTTGTACGATCAAGCTCGATATAGTCATCCCCTGCCTCCAGCTGACGCGCAATGTCCGTCTTAATTCCTTTGTTGGCTGCAATGACGACTTTATGCGCGCCATTCAGCTTCAGCAGCTGTGCCAATATCAAGCCGGTGGGACCAGCGCCAATCACGAGCGCATCCACGCCAACAGCGGTGCCGAGTTTATCCATCCCATGGATCGCACAAGCCGCAGGCTCGATGAGTGTAGCCTCCTCATCGGTGAGATTGTTGATCTTGAATACCTTCTTCGCTGAACTGAGCAGGAGTATAAATTTCGACAACGGCTTCGGGGGGAAATCAAACGGACAATTTAATGTACTCGCTGAAGCCGCCGGTTTCGCTGGAGCTTACACCCTTCCCGAGGAAGTTTTCGCACAATAGTGACTGTCCCCGTCGGCAGTAAAAGCAGGACTCGCACTGATACGGATGAGCAGATGGACCGCTACATGATGCGAGCGCACATACCGTGACACCGGGGTCGGCGACGACACGGTCGCCCTTTTCGAAGCCCGTAACGTTCTTGCCGTAGTCAGTCACCACGCCAACCACTTCATGCCCCGGAATCAACTGTGGTCATCGTCATCACACTCAGTGGCGCAGACCGGCGCTCAAACACCATTCGACCTACCGGAAACGACGAGATAAATTCCCCTTCATGGATATGTCCGTCTGTACCGCAAATGCCGCAGCACGAGACTGGCAATCATAAATGCAACCGCCGGCTGATCAGGATGCGAGTGCATCGTCTCCAATGAGCGACTACGTACCTTTAAACAAAACCTCGTCGTCCCCAACTTGAGGTACTGGAACTTGACGAATCTCAAAGTCGCGAGGCTGCGCCGCGCAATCACCAATCAGTCACTAGCCAAGTTCTCAGCCGCCACTACTCGGAACCTGCTTACCGCGTGATAGTATACTGCTTTCATCGTGGACGCCATTTCGGTCGGCTATATAATTCAGTGGCAGACTCAAATGTCGAGTTTGGATGGTCGTGGTACAGAGCAATGGCCTAGGAATCGATGGACACGCCCGCCCGTTCCGACCCCCGAAGCGCCGGTCGTGATAAACGTTGAGACCGCCACTGTGTAGTTCTGGCATCGCTGGGGGCAAAGTAAGACCTCAAAGCGGCTAGGTAATCTCAAAATTCAGCATGAGCGAATTATTTCTGGAGTTCGCTCAAGCAGCGGCGAAAATATGCTGCCATCGTAGTAAGAGTCAGGAACAAGGAGACCTTGCCACCGCTTCAGGCGAGTCGCGATCGCCCCAGGTGAAAAAGTCGTGACAGTGTGACCGACGCGACCACGTGCGAAGTCACGCCCTGTCACCACGCGTCCTCCAGAATCACGCGCAGCGCAAATTTATTCACTTTGCCTTTTTTTTCTTGCTTCTGCACCGTGACGATCCTACGACCTACGATAGTAATGACCAAGTACATCGTCGTCTCTGGGGGCGTCGTGAGCGGGATAGGCAAGGGGGTGATTGGTACGCCGCCGCGAGTCGCCTTTATTCGACACACCATGTTCACCGGCGCGCGCCGCTCCATGTAGCCTCCTCGACGGGCTTGCTCCTCAAGACGACCGGCCTGAAAGTAACAGCGATCAAGATAGACCCATACATGAACATAGATGCAGGAACCATGCGGCCCCAGGAGCATGGTGAGATAGCGAATAAGACAGGCATCGGCTGTTCTGAGTACATAAGACAGGCGAGGTGTACGTCCTCAACGACGGCGGTGAAGTCGATCTAGATCTTGGAAATTACGAGCGATATCTCGACGTGACTCTATCGCGAGACAACAACATCACAACGGGTAAAATCTATCGAGAGGTCATTGAGAAAGAGGTTTGTGCGCATATTGAAGCGTTATTTGAGAATTTCTGTTGAGCGAGCACTTCGATATAGCGCCGAGGAGATTATCTCGGAAAGACTGTCCAGGTATGTTCTATTGACTTGTCTCGAATTGGGGAACGAGCAGGCCGATGGTGTGGAAATGTGGAGCGCAATGTACCTGACGCGACTAAAGTTGCCATGATCAGATCGTCCCCCACGTCACAAATGCCATTCAAGACTGGATAGAACGTGTCTCGAAAATCCCAGTCGATGACACTGGCGAAGAGCCGGATGTCTGCATTGTAGAGGTATGTGATCGACTGCACGGAATATTGGCCAGTACACAGGTCTTATGTGCGATCTCACACCAGCTGGGAGGCACCGTGGGCGATATTGAATCGGCACCATTCGTAGAGGCAATGCGGCAATTCCAATTCCGTGTTGGATACGATAATTTCGCTCTCATCCATGTGTCCCTCGTTCCCGACATGCACGGCGAACAAAAAACAAAACCCACACAGACCACGGTCCACGCCTTGCGAGGTCTTGGTCTCCTTCCCGATCTGGTCGGTTTTCCCTCCAAGATCCAGTTTAACTGTGCCATCATTCATATAGATATGTACTTGCAGATCGCGTGCCGTCTGATCGTACAAAAACCTCTTGACCCCTCGACAAAGGCCAAGATTTCGATGTTCTGTCATGTTGCGCCAGAGCAGGTCATCGGCGTGCACGACGTTTCCTCTGTTTATCACGTCCCACTGCTCCTGCAATCGCAAGGGATCGTGGAGTATCTCCACAAACGCTTGAATCTTTCGGGCATCAAGCTATCGCAGCAAATGATAGACAGAGGTGTAAGCTTAGAAAGTAGATGGAGAGAGCTTACAAAACGGTGAGCGACGATATAGTCTCCACGTCGGTTTAGGCAAGTCGTTGATTGTGCCGTGCAGACAAGAACGCGTTTTTGACGATGTCTCGATCGTCCTCGTTGGCAAATACACCGATCTCCAGGACTCGTATATGTCTGTCACAAAATCCCTCGAGCACTCTGCTTTCCGCTGTAATCGGCGACTTATCTCGAAGGTAAGCACGGTTCCATCGGTGGCAGAATCCTTGAATCTCATATTTCACCGTGCTGTTTGCAGTGGGTGGACTCGTCAGATCTGGAGCCCGAAATGCAAGTCTCAAATCCAGCAAAATACCATGATGCATGGCGAGCCATCGTTTCAGCTGGGTAAGCAAAATAGGCTGTCATGTCATCTGTAGCGCCTCCTGATAAACGCATCGTATTAGTGGCATTTTAGTGCCCGGTGGGTTTGGGCCGCGCGGCACGGAGGGAATGATGTTGGCCATCAAATGGGCCCGAGAGCAAAAAATTCCGTTCTTGGGGATCTGCTTCGGCTTCCAGCTCGCTGTTGCTGAGTGGGCGCGGAACGTGTGTGGCTTCACTGGTACGTTTGTGAGGAGAATCTTCCTATATCTTGAAGTTCAATGTGCGCAGGTGCTACTTCGACTGAGTTCAATCCTGATACCGAGCACCCCGTCATCATTTTCATGCCCGAAATTTCCAAAACGCACATGGGCGGTACCATGCGTCTGGGCCTGCGCCCCACCGTGTTCGAGCCAGAAACCGAGAAATGGTCGAAAGTACGGAAATTATACGCGGGTGCGGGCAAAATCTGGGAACGGCACCGACATCGCTACGAGGTTAACCCTGCCTATATCGAGAGGTTTGCGGCAAGCGGGATGACGTTCATCGGGAAAGACGAGAAGGGGGAACGGATGCAGGTCCTGGAGTTGCCTGGTGAGTCACTAGTTATTCAGCCCTGCCTTGGGGCGTTGACTGATGCCTGAGTTGATGCCGTGATCAGATCACCCATATTTTGTCGGATTCCAGGCACATCCGGAGTTCTGCACGCGGCCGCTAAATCCCTCCCCTCCGTTTTTGGGATTTGTGGCCGCCGCGTCGAGCCAGTCCGTCCTTAAGGAGCAGCTGGATTTCCAGCTGAAGAACTTTCATCCGCCACACCCTGAAGGCTCTATGGTGAGTGAGGTAGAGCTGAGACAGGTAGAAACACCACCTCCCGGAGCAGAAGTAGTCCTTCGTAGTGAGCAATGAACTAGTGTCCGGCATCGATGGAAGACAGGGAATCATGTAGTGTGAATCCAGCCTACAGTCTATTGGATCTTGTGCCCTGGTCATCTTACGCACAACAGGTTTACATGCTTGAATAATTAGACGAATGGATCAATATCTTGTATGAAGCTCGAACTGTATGGTATCCGTGCCCTTAAAAATTAACAGTGCTATGGGGTCAAACTCTTGATCAAGCAGTCGACAGTGACTTTGATTGACCGCACGTTGTGGGCTAGTTTGTCCTCGATTTTTGACACAACTCGGGACGATGTCACTGGTCAGACAACGAGCGCGTCGCATTTGTATTATATAAGTGGTAATGATACCAAAATCCCAAGATCTGATTAGTCCTAGTCACCAAAAGACGGTTCGCGGTACAAGAATAATCTACTTCTCTACGAATCTTAGTTGTGCCCATTCGCAGCGTGTATGGCGATACCGCTCTCCACCTTCTCGATGATCTTCGCAGGGCCGTTCTCTACCGCAGCAATGATCCTTGCGGGGCCATTTTCTGCTCTATTCGGGGCGAACCCATGCCCGACTTCCTTGTGCCCTGCGATGACACGCTGCAGGGACTTCCCGCCATCCCTCTGATGTTCAATAACAGATTTGCAAACTCCTTCCATCGTCGTAATGTCGCCGTTGTAGCCTAGTCCGCCTTTCTCTGGGGCTAACCGCGCCCGCGAGTCATTGAACCAGAGGTGTATGCCGGTCAGCGCCCACATGGACGGTTGCAGAAAGACAATATCACCAGTGACGGGCGGCATGATACGTCCAAGGAAGGCGAAGCGCGACTGCAGCAAGAAATAACGCGCGAGATAGTACCACTCAACGAGCTGGGCCAACGCGAGCATCGCAGTGAAGGAAAGGTACATAAATTCCGTCTGGCCTTTGCTGACTTGGGTAACGGCGTCGTACACCTCCCCGTACAGAGGCGGCGGACCCGCGTCCGCGACGCAAAATGCCTGCCCGCCAATGTCCGGGTTCTTGCTGCCTTGTTGGAGCTCGATGAGGCGCGCCTCATAGCAAAGGTGCGCGAGGGAGCAGTTCTCCGCGTAAATGAGGGACTGAATCATGGTTTGAATCCACGAAGGATTGGTCTTCCTCGTCAGGTAATTGCCCACCATTAAATCTCCACCGGGGCCATAGATGCCATTGCCAGGTCGAATGCAGCCTGTCCGAAGCACGCGCTGGCCAGAGGGTGTCTTGTCAGCAGCTCGCACGAATTTTTCCGCGGTATGTTTCGAAGCTGCATAGTTGGAAAAATAGTCTTCGTGTCGTTTTGGGATAGAAGAGTCATCGTTGACGGGCTGGACAAAATATTTTGGCTCTTTCTCCCATGGCCAAAGCCAGAAGCGATTGTTCCACACGCAGATGGAACCAGACGACGTAGACACGAGTGTGGATACACCAACGCGCCGAGCTGCGTTCACTACATTCTCGGTCCCTCGCACATTGACCTCATTGGAGTGCCGAAGGAGGTCTGGATGGCGCTCGAAAAAGCGGATGGTGGCGGCGGTATGGAAGACAGTCACTTCAGGCTCCGGGGCCCCAGGGACGTCGGATTGCGCTGAAGGCCAGGGCTTGCTGAATGCAGCGTCGACCGCCTTCGCGTCAGTCACGTCGACGAGAATGTAGTCCACATCTTTCGCTGCGCCCTCGGTGAGGTCTTTACGGGCTGGCATTCGGATGTCGATTACTCGTATGCGGCGTGGGTCCTCTCCGCGGGCGAGCAGATGCAAGACCATCCATCCGCCCAAGAAACCAGCCTAATATTTATATCTTAGTGTCTGAGTTCTGCGCGACCACTTCCAAACTCACTCCTCCAGTGATAATGTATCGTCGGCCTGTTTGCTTCGGCAGTTGATCGACTGTCAGTAGCGACCTGGGTGAATCCGCCAAACGGTCAGCCGTGCGTCGCACCGCGTCTTCCGTCCATCGTTGAGGCGAGAAAGACATGGCCTCAGGCGGGGTGCGTTTGAGCTTCGCATCGTTCGCCCGTACGTACAGGAAGAGGCCAGCAATAACGCCCAGGACAAGCCAGAGTGTCGCCATGAAAAGAAGTGCCCGCTGCCGCCAAATCTAAAACGGCCTGTCCCAATGCGCCGGATCACATAATACACA
>NW_012133435.1:0-21220 GCF_000313525.1 Fibroporia radiculosa | reverse complement strand
TTTTTTTTTTTTTCGTTCACGGAGTGTCTTTACAGAATACAGGACATTCTATGGTACTCATGACCGAGACAGGTTCGCTCGAGATCCAATCGAAGTTGACTCTTCCTCTTAATTAAGATACGATTAGCTGCGCTGTCGGCGGCCATCGGCATCTTTGGACGCAAGTCAGACATATTCAATGCGGGTCGATACAGCAGCACCACTAGTATGCCATCATGAGCATCATGATTGGGTGACTACAAGCTAATTGACCATACAACTCAGAACAACAATCGAATGACACCCGCCAGTTCGGAAGGTACAAATGCAATAATAGCAAAGTTGTAGTAAGCAACGCATAACAGCTCGTTCTTCAAGCCTCTTGCAGATAGATACGGCAGAAATGGACAACAAGAGGAGCCTAGATTACCGCTCACGCGGGAGGGGGCGGAGGAATAGGTTCACTCGGCGGCGCGGCACCAGATGGCGGATTTGCATCTGTAGATACAGCGCTACCGTAGCCTTGTTGCGCATAGTACTGCGCGTATTGTTGTTGCTGCTGCTCCTGCCATGCTTTGAACTCCGGAGAATTGACGTCGTAGCCATACGCAGCCCTGATACAATTTACTTGAGCGACTTGTAAAGCGAAGACTACGAAATGATTCACCAATAGGCGGCATACGCCTCGGGATCGTTCGCATTTGGTACGGCGGCCCCCTGTCCAGATTCTACACTGCCATCCGGTGGTGGAGGTGGTGGCTGATCACCGGGTGGAGGTGGCGGAGGAGCATTACCAGGCTGTGGGGGTGCGTAGCCCTAGAACATCACAGTATCAGCAACCCACACAGGAATGATACATGCCCAGATTAAGATCAAGCAGGTTGGACTGTTACAGGTCAATGGCCGGAACAGCCAGGACAGGGATAAATGAGTGGAGTATACATACGGCATAAGCATTGTAGGTGGCGTACTGAATTTGTGCTTGATGTAGTTCCATTTGCTGTTGCTGCAAAAGGGTTCTCACTTTTGCATGCTCCTGCCGGACGACTTCAAGGAGATCTTCCGTGAGTACCTTCGCACGAGCAACCTGACCTTCGTCAGGTCCACTACACAACCGTCGGCTAGTGTCAAACATATCCGGGCAGATTGGCTCACGTTACATGGATATACATTGGTTCGTCGTGTTCATGACCTGTGTCTTGATCGACAAATCCAGATCCAATACCCTTGATCTGAACGCGAGTCCCCGTTTCTTGTTGAATGTATTTGACAAACATACCCTGTGTGTAGCGCTTGTCAGCAGTCCCCTGACGTTGCATCACGAGTGGCAAGTACCGTAGGTCCGACTACTTTAGCGCGAACATTGAAGTTGCGGATAGTTTCAAGTCCAACCGGAATCTTTTCCTCTGGCCATTTGCGCTGGAGTACAAGTGAAAAGCTGTACGAAGTCAAATGTCTTAGCACTCACCCTTTCCCTCATACGGTCTTTCTTGTCCTCCACTAGAGAACCCATGTCCATTTGAATCAGCTCGTTTACCTTGTCAATAGCAATCTGCAAAATCTCTTGCGTCGTAGCAGCAATGTGCAGATAAAGAGGTGGATCTTTTTCTGTTGCCTTCGATCGATCCGGATACCAGGTACCCTTCGTGCTCACAGACGCACCAGTCTCTTCATGAATCTGGAAAATGCGGTTAAAGTTGTTACGCGTCGAGGGTGGGCACGAAGACACTCACCTGTGTCTGCGTCGAGCCTTTTGTGAGTAGGTACCGGTTCCTTACATCATTAATGTCAATATCGTGGGTGAAGTCTGCATCATGAGGATCCTTCTGCAATGGCGTGCCTCCGCCAGTACCCCCTGACCCAGCAAACTGAGCAGCAATTTTGGCGGCTATGGCGGCAGCTGCAGCTGCGGCTTCAGACGCGGTCTTTCCATCCTCCAGTTTGGTAACCTTCGTCGGCGTATCGCCTTCATCCGGAGCAGCTTGATCCCACTTGCGTTTGGATGACATGACTAGAGGCCGAGATAGAGCGTTATGGGCAAGATGAGCTGGGGTTTGGCTAGGGTTTGGCCCGAGTTTGTCCAGGGTTTGGCTGGCTGTATAGACGCTGTGCAATGGGTGATCATGTGATGAACATTTGCCTTTTAATCTCGTTTGCCAACGGACTGCGTCTTCATCCTGCCTGCGAGCTGTTCACCAGCTCGGACTATGACAGCTTCACTATGGGCGAGGGCTCTTAGGACTTCCACCTTTGCCCTTCGGCAAGCTTCAAGATGCGAACAGTTGGCGAAGCGGCCTGGTATGTTTTGCAACTCGTTCGAAGCAGTAGCTATGGCTAATGCACTTCAGCAGGTCAAGTTGTTGCCCGACGATGGGCCTCTGCTGCGGTGTCTCCTGAGGTCAAAGATATTGAAAGCAGAGTAGACGTCGATTTTGAGAAAACCTCGAAACCGCAAGCACACGCCGATCAGCCTGAGTTTTCGACTCTGCAAGATGTTGTCTCTCCTGGTACTCTCAAAGCAATTACTGGACATCCACTTCATCTGAAGAACATGTCGCCGGTTCAGGCCGCCGTTCTTCCGCTGATGTCTGACCTCACCAAACCGTATGATCCGAAGGACGAGTCCAATACACCTAGAGATCTTCTCGTCAGGGCAAAAACGGGCACGGGAAAGACACTTGCGTTTCTGGTCCCAGTGATTGAAGCACGGTTAAAGGTCTTAGCCGCGCACGGTAGACAGGCAGTGAAAGATGCTGGTCTGGTCAACGACAAACACCTCGAAATTCGCGCTCGGAGACTCTTCGCACGGGAACATGTTGGGGCCTTGATCATTAGTCCTACTCGTGAGCTGGCAACGCAAATCGCGAATGAGGCGTTGCGACTGTCTCATCATCACGACGACATGGAAGTCAGGTTGCTCGTTGGTGGTAATAGCAAGGGCAAGCAGCTCAGGGATTGGATGCGCGGCAGGCGCGATATAGTTGTTGGGACGCCTGGCCGCCTTAGGGACCTGCTGGAAAATGAGCCGGATGTCAAGAAGGGCATGGAGAACACTCATATAGTAAGCCTTAATGGTGCTAGATCGTATCGTCTCTAACATGTTCTGTAGCTCGTCCTGGACGAAGCGGATACTTTATTAGATATGGGTTTCCGGGACGACATTGACGCTATCCTTGAACATTTGCCCTCAGGTCCAAAACGCCAGACATTTTTATTGTCCGCCACGGTTTCTACAAACATCCGACAGGTTGCTCGCGCGGCGCTCGACAAGAAGCACCTCTTCATTGATTGTGTAACGGACGACGCCCCCCCTACTCATGCTCATGTGCCACAATATCATACGGTACTCCCAAGTGCTGGCATGCAGCTACCTCATCTTCTTGGACTACTCGCGCATGACCAGCTGCTGAACCCTGGCAAGTCGAAGGCTATTGTGTTTTTGCCCACAACAAAAATGACACAACTGTTCGCAACACTCGTGCGGCAGCTGGCGAGGACTTGTCTTCCCGCCGGTAAAGCGACAGAAGTTTACGAAATGCACTCCCTACTCTCGCAGCCCCGCCGTGACCTCACATCGAACCGTTTCCGTGCCAGCACTTCGCCGTCCATCCTCGTCACATCTGATGTGTCCGCACGTGGAGTAGATTACCCGGGCGTTACTCGTATCGTCCAGATCGGTATTCCTTCAGGCCCTGATCAGTACGTCCATCGTGTCGGACGAACAGGCCGCGGTCGTGACTTGAGTGGACGCGCGGACCTCGTCCTTTTACCATGGGAGGTTGGCTTTGTTACATGGCAGCTCACCGACATTCCATTGAAGCCTATGACAACGAATGAATTGAAGAACCAGGTCAGCGATCTTGCACAGAAGTACGATGAGGATCCGTCGTCGTTATCCAAGGGAAAATCGTCTTCCGCGAAGTATGCGGTGCCCTATTCTCCTGTCTTTGACCGGATCCCCGACAGTGTTTCTGAGTTGCTCCCAAAACTAGATGAAGGCGCCATCCAGGACACGATGATCTCTCTCCTTGGATATTATATGGGTAGATCGGGTGACATGCGTATTCAGCGAAGCGTTATCCTCCAAGGCATGAAGGACTGGTCTGTCGAGGCGTTAGGGCTGCCTACGCCGCCCTCCATCTCCCCTAGTCTCCTGCAGAAGCTTGGTGTTAATGACGGCCGGACGAAGCATTCTGGCGGATATCGGCGCAAGTCTGAGCTGGACGAGCCGCACTGGATGGGTCGTGGTAACTCGAAAACTAAAAGCTTCAACAGGCCAAACTTCAGGGCAACCGAAAGAGACAGAGAGGATGGAGCTACTCGCCGAAGACAGTCTTATTTCGGTCAGGAGTCTGAGAGGCCCGAGAGGGAGGGACGTTCCTTCCGTGACCGTCCACGAGGAAACAACCACCGAGGCTTTGGGATAGCTGAGTGATTTGGCTGTTGCTATAAAATTATGGGTTGGCTCCCTTTTGTAGAGCCCATTCATAGACTATTCTAGTTAGAGAGTTCTCGCTGCCATTGCTGAGCTCTGTATTGTAGTACGATACTCACGCGTTATGCTCGTAATTTCTGTCATCGCATACTGTAATCCAATGTAGACAAGACCACTCACTGGAATTCACGTATCATGCACGACGGGATATACACATTGGATAACATACGCAGGCAAGATGTCACAATGGGAATAAAATTCTTCGCGTCAGCCCGATTCAGTAAACCACAAACATTACAGGCTAAGTATAAACATACGAGTACATTATAATAATATTAGCGGTTATATACCGGCATACAGATCGTACAATCCCAAATATGAATCCAATGAGGTGATCACGGTGGTGGTCCTATCTCGAGGTCTTCCTTGTTATTCTTTGACGGTGGTGTCCCCTGAGTCCACTTCGCTCGGGGCGCGTCGTCTGACTCGCGTTGGTGCATACTATCATAATCCATCACAACGCTCCGCTCGACCCGAACTTGCAGCGGGAATTCCTCATTGTTCAGATCAATGAGATCCGTAAGCGAATGTGAGCGAGGCAGAGGGCGGTCGGCAATTACGCCAAATTCCTCGTTAATCCTGCCTTTGGTGTCGAACTGAGAGCGCATCGCGTAAGACACAGACTGCGCGGTGCGAAGCGGTTCTGTAATGATGCGCGTCGAACGACGGTGGTCAGCGGCGGCATCTTGATGAAAAGCGTTAGATGCAGAAATGATACAAATGTTCCAAGACGCGTACCGCGTAGATGAATGAGGATCCTCTGGCTCATAATCCAAGTGAGTGCTATCCCCAGGCTCGCGCTATTCGGTGACGTGTATTAGCGTCAGCAGGCCCACTCCAGAAACCTTTCACCAACCCGGATGGCTGTGAGAACATGGTTCGATATCAGTCTGCTTGCGAGTATTCTTTGAGACAAAATGACGCACCCGCGTCAGACCGTTCGCAGCATTAAAGATGACAAGGTTCAGGACGTTCGTCCCTAATCGCATGTTCATTACAAAGCGGCCCTTCACGATCAAAGTGATGCACTTTACCTGTTAGTATTACAAAATATCCGATACCGTCGTAGATCATCCTACAAAAAAAGGTTAACTTCTGACATTTCCAATAATAAAACACCAACACTTTAACAAAACGTGTCACTCTACGAGCAACTCATCAGATTCTTTTGACAATGGAACGGCAAGGAACAACTTACCTACTAGAAGGAAGAGAGGGTGAATAATACCGCAGCAGGTAATATGTTGATACGCAGAGGGTTGTAAAATCGAAACATATCGCAATAACGTAAAAGAGCCACGTTGTTATGGGATGAGTATGGTTGCTGTCCAAACAACTAGTGCAGTGGTAATCACCACGGGTCAGCGTCATCTCGGCTACTATCTTCAAAGCCGCTTACTTCCCAAGCTGCAGTTGAGGACCATAAATCAACTGCTGGAGCCAATATACGCGAAATCTCACCTCATTTTGAACGGCTGACAACATCATCTGTTAGAATCAAGTCGCTGAGGTACCAGCACGACTACTCACGTTGTTTGGAGTAGAGGTTGGTAAACCACTGTCCCTGAGTGTCAAGACAATGAGATGGAAGTCTCTTGGAGTCCACTGCTCTACTTACCGTGGTAGCTATGATATAGATGGTGGGCAAGAACCACATAATCCATGGTTCTCGTCGCGCGATATTAACGGTTCTATGAAATGGGAGAATGCTATATCAATGATATGCTCAAAGGGAGCCAGCCCAGACCACGCCAGGGATTTGCTTCATACTAAGAGTCACACAGAACCTGAAAGATGACAGAATCTGTCGCATGCGCGGTTCTACGACCTGCTTCCGCGAGCCCGGGATTTTCAGTCCCATGAACAACGAATAAACAGCATCAATACACCATGACAATGGTGGGGGGGAGGGGTTTACCACGCCTCTTCCAAGTTCGATATGGATCGATCGCGCTACGAGAGTAAAGCAATCAAATAGAGTTCTCACCTTAATCCCATAATAATTTGGGATATCATTATTTGCAAGACTGTCCCAGTGCGTATAAGGACGAATCTAGCAGCGGATCGTCCATCGACACACACCTTTGAATATAGGCCCGACGAGGAAATACCTGGAACATTCTGCTGCAGAGAACGTGCCAAAGTAACTTGTGGCACTTATGATTAGGGTGGCCATACTGATGTATCTGTTGACCGATCGCAATCAAAAGATGCCTACGAAACGGATCATCACTGACCGAATGAGCACGAATAGGATGCAGCCTATGCTCCACTTCCAGGGTTTCCACGACTTCTGACATTTGTAAAAGCGATATTCGGCGGGTAGCGTCATGATATAGCTAGCCCCACCAACTGGTCAACAGCTGCCCGTACTAGGTCGCAGAAGAAGCGTGCTCACTCCCAAGTTGCGATAGACAGTGCCGCAACGCGAATATACACGTACACGGGCGCATTAGGGGAGGTATGGACGGTCGACATGGCATTAAGAGAGTGGCATTCGCGGTTGGCGAGGGAGGGGTGAGGACTGGGTCGTTAACAACATGGGGTGGCCTTAAGACCGAGGACGGTTTTTTGCTAGCGCTGTCTTGGCCCCTGTCTTGACATGGTCCAAGAGATCGACAAGCGCCTCATCACCATATTGATTTCGATTTCCGGCCCCGCGCATTGCACGCACATTACTATACACGTTCTAATACTTCACTTTACTCTTCCTTCCCTCTATACATTCTATACGCCACTGCGTCCTACCGCCCGCGTCGCCGGTCCATCTACCAGCTGCGGTAGCTTTTTCTCGGAATCCAGTGCAGTGGGGAAGGGCAAGAATTCCGCACGAACGAGCCAGGCAAGATAACGACCCATGAGCTGGTCGTCCACGGTACTGTTCGTCTCTTGCATATGTGGCGCCACTAGCGCCCGCATATTAACATCGCTCAACTCTGGCGCCTTCGTACTCGTAGGCAGATCGTCAAGAACAAAGTGCAATAGCGGAAATAGCGCGTTGTCCTGGACCTCCATAACATGTCGCTCGAGCCGGCTTCGCCAAACGAGATACTCGCAGCGCTTTACCGTAAACCCGTATCGCGAGAGCGACGAGAGCACGTCATTATATGTAGGTCGTGGATGAGCTGCAACGTGTAGCACGGCCAGTGCATCCTGTGGTGACGGCAACGGCGCTAGGGTCGCGAGCGCTGTGCAACGCGCGACGTGGTCAACTGGAACCATGTTGACTGTATTGTTGATATCGGGAACTAAGCCGAGCTGAATACAGCCCTTGACCATCCGCCAAATGAAGTCGTCCGTGTTGGTCACTATCGATTTGTCAAGCCATCAGCAGAGTTGACATCAAAATATCACCTGCAATGCCACTTACCAGCTGACTGAGAATCACCGACAACGTACCCAGGACGCAGAATGTGACCTTTCAATCCACGACGTCCAGCCTCGAACAGCAATTTCTCACAAACCCATTTCGTTTGTCCATATCCAGTCGCCAAGGACGTCCTCGCGCCCTCGAGGTCGTCACTTTCCGGTACACCGCCAAGGCTATTCTGATCCCGAGCTAATGAATCAGACAACTGGACGTAGTACTCGGTATCGATGGCCGAGGTTGACGAGACAAACACAAAAAGCTTCGGCTTGCTGGTTGCAGCAAGCTCTGTCGCTGTAAGTGTAGCAATTACGTTCGCTGGCCGAAGTTTTTCATATGGATATACCCAGTGAACCTGATCGACGTCAGGGTATGAGTTCATGGTACAACCAGGAATGTTGAGAGTCAGTTCCACGTACCAATGCACCATTGTGGAGAACGGCATCCGCTTCAGCCGCGATGCGATCCCAAGTGTCTTGCTCTAATCCAAATCGTTCCTGATCTAAATCACCCTTCACGACCTCCAATCTTGACTCCGCCACCCAGCTCTCATTCCAGACACCGCGCCCGCTAGCCGCTTCACGCAAGCGTTCCAGCGCCTTACTCGAATCGGGAGCCCTAACGAGACATATGGCTTTCTTGACCCGATCAGAACGCGAGAGCAGGTCGCGTAGAATAAATGCGCCCAAGAATCCGGTCGCACCAGTCAAAAAGACGGTCAGCGGCCGACTAGAGTAATCTGCACTAACACTCTCGTATGATGGACGGAGTCGCGCCAACAGGGTCTCATAATCCTCGCCATACGTCAGCTTCTTAGCCACCGCCTTCAACGTAGGCTCGGGCGACGATACGGGCGATTTATCGCCGTCTTTCCCAGAAAAGCCGAGATCTGCATTTCGCAGCCTGTCGACGGCGGCAGCGAGCAAGGTGATTGTCGGCTTATCGAATACAAGGCCAAGAGGGGCGTCGATCAGAAACGCCTTGCGGATCTCAAAAATAAGTCGAGTAGCCAAGATGGAGTGGCCGCCGAGATCGAAGAAACTTTCGTCTAATGGGAGGGGGAAAGGGGGGTTCGGGAGGATACGAGACCAAATGGTGCGAATGGCCTCTTCGGAGGACGTAGCAGCGGGTCCACGATGCGGTTCGGCGGGGGCGGCTTGGGCTGTATCTGGGAACGGAAGTGCTGGCTTGTCTATCTTACCATTCGGATTGAGTGGCATGCGTTGAAGAGGAACAAAAACTAATATACACTAATTAGAACCGATAATAAGGAAAGGCACAGCGCTTACGGGTAGGGACGCTATAGCTTGGGAGCTTCTTTTTGAGATACTCCCGGATATCCTTGATCAACCTTCTGTACCTTCTCATACCGCTGACAATACCTTTTTCGTCATCATTTTCCGGAATATCACTCTCGTAATCGTTCAAAGTGGGTCCGTTGACAGGTACAAAGTAGCTGACAAGGACCTTCTCCTCGTCCTTATCTCGCCGGACAAGAGTCACGTTTTCTCTAACAAGAGGATGCTGGCTGAGGTATAAATCGATCTCGCCCAGCTCTATGCGGAAGCCACGAATCTTCACTTGATCATCCGCACGGCCGGTGCACTCTACAATGCCGTTCGGCAGGTAACGACCAAGGTCACCAGAGCGATACATCCTGTCGCGTATGCCCTTCCAGAACTGTGCCTCTGGGCCAGGCTGACCAGATGAAGGTTCTCGGATGGTATCTGGCCTAGGCGGTGAGTCGATGGCAAACCAATTGGCGACAAATTTCTCTCCAGTGGCAGCTGGATCTGAGTACCCCTCTGCCAGCCCGCCTGAGCGAACGTAGATCTCGCCAACCTCGCCGACCGCACACGGAATATTCTTGTCGTTTCGGTTCACAACAAGCAACTGAACATCAATCATACCCTCCCCTGCAGGCATGATCTCCTTCTGCGTCGCAAGGAATGTTGCATCTTCAGAGACACTGGGGAGGAGAAAGTACGACACGGCGCGCTGCGTCTCAGTCGTGCCGTACATGTTGATAATCCTAACATTCGCAGCGAGCGATTGGAGGCGCAAACAGTCGCGCTTGGTTAGGACATCTCCAACAAAGAAGGCATTTCGCAGCGATGGAATTTGATGTGTAGCTTGAGCGGACAGTAGCTGCCCCATGGCGGGGGTGAGATGGGTCACAGTAACCTCGTTCTCAGCCATCCATTCTGCGAGCCGCCCTGGAGTGCCGATATCCTCGGCAGTCGGCACATACAGCTTGGCGCCGAAGAATAAAGGCGTGAACACTGGATGAACATACGGTATGGGTATCTCAGGACAACGGGAGAGTTGGACAACTTACTGTCGCGCTGAATTGGATCATGGGCAATTCCGCTCAGCATCGTAAACTTGGAGTTTTCTCCAAGCCCGAAGCGCTCTCCCATCCAAGGAAAGAAATGCGTTAGACTGAAGTGCCTACCCCGTACACCTTTCGGAATACCAGTGCTGCCGCTCGTGAAGGACAGTGTTCCAACGCTGTCAGGACCGAGGACGACGTCCGGATCCGTGTCGCCCAAATGTATATGAGCTCTGAGCACGTCCTCGCCGTCAGCCTCTGGTCCACCGACGACGTCTCCAGAGGGGGACAGCTCCAGCGCAGGCACCTCGACACGGATTTGCAGTTCGGATGAGATGAAGTCTCTAACCGGCGGACTAATGCGACCTGCGCCCTTCAAAACGACTAGTGCCCGAGGCTGGGCTACCTGGAGGTATATCGTCTGCCTCGATGGAGGATACGCAGGATCTACCACCATTCAGCTAGTGAGTTGCAAAATAACTGACACGTCGTGAGGAAGGATAAGTACCTATGACGGAGAACGTAGCACCGGCTTTGAGTACTGCCATTACAGCGACGACGAGCTCGACACTCCTATATGCATACACCATGACCACCTCTTCGCGCTGCAAGCCTCCTTGGATGAGGTGGTGAGCGAGGATGTTCGACGCGTGGAGGATCATGCGATAGCTGAAAGTCCGCTTCTCCTGGAGCTGATCGAAACTGGCAGGCGGAAGGCACTGGATGACGCAGGGACGGTCCGGCCAACGGCGAGCATTCTTCGAGAAGACATCCGGTATCGCGCCCTTCCAGTCACACCAGTTGAGGTCCGCCGTAGGATTTGGAAGCTTCTCGCGCTGTGCGGGAGTCAGCAGCGGCACGGACCCGACCAGGGCTGCTGGGTGTGCGGCAGCCTTGCGCAGGAGGATCGATAGCTGGTCCACGATGCAGGTCATACGCGCCGGCGTGAAGAGCAGCGAGTTGTAAAGCAGGCGGAGTGTGATGTGCGGCGCGACGGAACTGCGGCTACTCTCATGCTGCCTCGACACGAACACGGTCAGATCCGACGTCAGGCTGGTCGAGCGCAGGAAGTTCTCCTGTGGACTGTCCGTCTCGTCGAAAAATCGCACACGGAATAGCGGACGCGAGCCTTCGACCGACTCGATTTTGTCTTTTCCGAGGGCGCGCACGATGGTCTCGAACGGGAGCGCATCGGCCTCGGCGTCGCGCTCAGCCTGCTGCACCTTGCGCACCACTGTCCAGAAGGCATCGTCTGGGTTCACCGATATCCGGAGGACGAGCGGGTCGCGCGCAGAAGCAGATGAAGAGCCGATGACGAGATCTGTGTCGCCGGTGTATCGGTGGAGGAGGACGGAGAACGCGGCGAGGAGGAGGTGGAAAGGAGATGGACCTTTGATCTCGACAGTTCCTTCGTCCTCCTCGCTGTTTTCGTTGTGCAAGGCGAGCTTTAGCAGGCTCAGGCATGTCTGCTCCGAGAGGTCAGCAGAGTGCGCGGCTTCGACTAGCCTGTTGCCCGACAAGCGTGGGTAGTCGGTTGGAAGAGAGATGGATGGCAAGTTTTGCAGCCGCGCAGCGACTCGAGCCAGACGTTCGTCCGCCATCTTGCAGTTTTAGGAGCGATGAGAACGGAGGGAAAGTAGTACAGTGTTGAATTTTAAGAAGTGTGCATGGTCTGAGTGAATGTGACTCGAGAGCGCGAGTCAGCAAACTGAATGGCAAAGATTTTGCATGAGCGCATTCAGTTAGAATCAGATAGCTTACAACGTCGATCGTATCTCGGCATGCCGATGACTCAAATACGAGGTGGGCCATGATAGTCATTCACGAGTTCGCTTTTTTACTCTCTCTTGCGGGCGTCGGTAAACTAAACGAGGGAAACGGGAGGAAGGGAGATATGCCATTCACTCAGGGATGTCGTTCTATTACTTCATATGTCCGATCTTTGAAGTTGAAACATATCAAACGGCTCTGCTATATAGCATTGAACCACCTTTATTTTACAAGTATGGGATGAAGACACTATGCACAAGACTCCGCAAGTTGACCAAATCCACCAAGTTCACGCCTGTCCTACCTCCCTCTTAACAGCATCAGCCATCTCTCCCAACGTCCAAAACTTGAAAGTCGCCTTTCCACCCTCTATTTCATCCTGCCCAACCACAGACCCGGCACGCTGAATCCACGCCGTCGCCAGGCCTATCTTGCGCGAAGGCGCAACGTCATGGAACACACTGTTCGCCACCACAAGCACCTCATCACTCCGTACCCCAAGCTCCTCCTCAATCCGGCGCAGCGCATACGCGCGCGCCTTCGGGTCAGGCTTGTACGCGCCCGCGTCCTCCGCAGTGTACACCGCGCGGAACGTGAACCTCTGGGCGCTGGGCGGACCCTCCAGCGCGCGCTGAGTCGCCGCGAACGACGCGCGATCGACGTTCGACAGGACTGTCAGTGCGTAGCGTGTGCTGAGGTACGCCAGCGCGGGGATCGTGTCCGGGAAGATAGGCCAGGCTGCTATGCTCTGCCCGAACGCAGTGTGCGCGTCCGGCTGCTCTTGCACGGCGGCGGCGGCGGAAGCGGAGGTGCCGACGTCGGTGCTGCCGACGGTCGTGGAGCTCGTCTCGACTGTTGCCTGCGTACTCCCACCCTCGCCAGCGGGCTCAGGAAGCTCTGCGCCCCCGCGCAAGCGCGTCTCCATCTCGGCATGTACACGCGCGAGCAGCTCGCTGTAGCGCATTTCGGGATAGCGAACTTGCAGGTCTGCCTCGATGCCTTCAAATGCGCGTAGTGCGGCTGGCTTGGATTCCAAAGAGGTTCCCGCCAGGATCGGCTGGAGTGCTGCACTGATACCAGTTTCCCAATCCTATAGGGAAGCATTTCATGGATGCGTGTTCAGCGCTCGAGGGACTCGAGGATTAGACGTACGACCAGAGTGCCATACACGTCAAAAAGGAGAACTTTGAATTGAGAAAGCTTCATATTGTGCTGTGAGGATGTTCGCTGGTCTATTGATTCTATGACAGCTCGGAGGTGTAAGAGCTTTATAGGTGTGTACCTGGCTTTATATACGCGGTTCGAGCGTTTAAGTTATCGTTCAGAATCGATACCAGATCGAAGTTCTTGTTGACTCACTTGTCAGAGCGCTAACGGTACCGCCGGCTTCCGATGAATTAGTCGGAGCTGAATGCGTAGTTTTCAAAACTGGAACCTCTCCAGGTGCTATACAGACCAAGATGCGTGAGATTCAGTTTTTGCGGGCTCATCGAGGTGAAAACATACGTCATATCCTCACCTCAACTGGTGGCACATGACTGAGCACCACAACAATTCAGAGCAGCACATGACGGGAGGGGATTCAGGTTTGCTTTTCATTCTAATATGTCTGACAATCAGAATCATGCCACCTGCAGACTTGAAGCTTTGAAGTCCCACTTGGTCAGTCATGAGATAAAGATCCATCGAGCACTCACAGACTAATCGAGATATCTCATCGCGGTAAAAGGTCTCATTTGTGTACGCGATACAATATACTGTGCAGAAAATCCCGGAGTAAGTTCAATCGAGCGTGTGCAGATGGATCATCTCAGGCGGCCACATGTCGGAGTGGGTGGCATTTGTTTGGACGCTGTTGCGGTAGGATGACCGCTGCTTGTGTGTGTGCTTGTGTGGGTCCATGCTTGTATCCGCGGGCGTATGTTTTCTGTTTCCATGTCGACAGTCCAATCCACTCAGGCGCCCGTTTGATTGAGGGTCCCGTTGCAGTGTGACGAGATATATAGCCCGCCCCTCCGCCATGTCCTCCCCAAGCCGCCTACCGAGCTCGAGCCCGCCCTCGTCCAGCACATTCGTCTCCCGCCAGCCCTCGTTGAACACTCTCACTCTCCGTCAGTCTTCGACCAGTAATGTCTTCCCAAGCAGTCGCCTCTTCTTCCTTCACCATCCCCGCCATCTTCAGCACCTGGCACCAGGCATCTGCAGCGTACGACGTCGAGGCTCAGGTTATCGTCGGGGCTCATGAGGAGTTCTCCGCGCCTTCCCTCTCTTCACCTCCTACGGCGCTCACTCGTTCTCTCTCTCGAACCGATCCCATCGACGATTTTTTCGGTGCTACCCGCTCCCCTCGCGGAACTCTGGACAGCCGACACGATGCAATGTCCCTCCCCAATCACTGCGATGACGTCCCGCCGCCCTACTCTCGTTCGTCTGAACCACCCGCTTACTCCCGCTTCGCGGAGCACCCCACCCTCGCCATGTATCTGTTCAAATTTGGTTTCTGTACGTCTCTTTTACTCTGACTTCGCAAGTGCAGTAGCTCACAGCTCCTTCTCCAGTGTTCCCGCTGTTCTGGCTCGCTGGCGCCCTCATCCTTCTTTCGCCCCTGCGCGCGCCGGAAGATTGGGAAGAGACCAAGACAGAGGCAGAGAGGCAGGAGCTGCTCAGGTCCATGCGCCGCACAGAGATCAAGTGGGCCAAGTACTGCCTTGCTGCGTTCGCCCTCTTCGCCGCAGTCGTCATCTCAGTCGTGGTGATCGTCTGGTCCGTGAAGAGAATGCACTAGTTACCCGTCGTCGACTCTCGACCACTCGTCCGCCGGTCGGCCATTTCCATGTTTAGGCATGATATACCGCCTGCCCGCCAACAACCTCCCGCGAGCCACAGTCGTTCGTTTGCTCCACATCCACAATAAACGACTCGCTCCCTGATCTGCCCGCTCCTACGGACGCAGGAGGATCGCCAGCACGCCACCATCCGCTGTTCACACTGTTCCCCACACTGCCCTATTCATGACCCGGAGCGTGCTCCATGCTTGCCACGAATTATCTTTATGCCTTTCGCTTTGATTTTCTTGGACACTGGTACTGGGTACCATTCTGTACACCACTGTAGCGCTAGTTTGAATATTGAACATTTGTACGCGTATCCTCACCCATTAGTTTGAAATTGCAATAGATGCACGATTTCGTGAACCTGTGGCTCTTTTGTTCCTGAATGAAGTGATCGACTTTTTATTTCCTGAAGACGGCAGCTCATAGTTGGTGGCCTGTTGGCCCGAATGTTGGCCGAACGCGTGGTATTTTTGGTTGTCTGGAGCCACTACGGTCCACCTGTGCCCAAGACTCAGGTCCACTGGAATCAGTGGCCTCTTGTCTGATGCTCCAGATCCATGTCTGCAGTATTGAACGGTCAGACAATCCCGCTTGCTCCCTCCACCACGCAATGTGTTGGCTGCAGTTGCTTTGCCGAATGCTGACGCGTCTTCCCGGCGGCGGTCGTTGTATATGTTCAAATCGGAGCGGCTTCTGGTGGACTACGTACGTTTCTCCGAAATTCACAACGAGCTCTCAATCTCATTGAGAGAACCCCAAGTTCAGTCATGTAGTGAAGCCATTGAAATTGCATTCACGGGTGGCCAGCATATTTTTTGCTGTGGCCACTGGCGGAGGACCGAGATTTGGCCAAAACCGCGGCTAGCAGTTGACCACGACCTGTTACGCTATCGTTCATCTCAGAACTTGATAGAATTCTGGTCCAGCTTGACGTCTCCAAAAGCCAGGCATAGGGTGACGCGTCTTGCCGCGTGTCGTCCGGCCAGGTTCAAATGTTCAAGTTTCAGCTCGAGATCATATATAAGCCAAACATCCTTCATGTCTGGTCAGTCGTGTTTAATCCCCCTAGACTGTAAAAATCGCAAGAGCGTCGCCATATGAAGCTCCTCCTCACTGGCGTCACGGGCGTGGGTACGTGTGCATCTGCTATCGTGCACATATCGTTTTGACCTCGAGATACGTTATGTTTGTTTCCTTCTCATTCATTATAGCCGGCCTTGCCATCTATCGCGCAGCCCTGGCCGATTCTAGCGTGAACCACATTACCTTGCTCACGCGTCGTCCCATCCCGTCTTGGGCCGTCCTTCCGCCTGACGCAGCGTCCAAGACGACTGTCATCCTGCATAAAGACTTTCTCTCCTACCCACCTGACCTCGCACAGCGCCTCGCCGCGCACGACGCGTGCATCTGGGCCCTTGGAAAGTCATCGAAGGGTGTGACCGAGGAGGAGTACACCGAGATGACGCATGGCTATACGCTCGCGGCAGCGCAGTCCCTAAAGGATGCCGGAGTGGGCGGGACGAGGACAGATGGAAACCCGTTCCGGTTTGTGTTCATTAGCGGGGAAGGCGTCAAGCAGGATGCGCCATGGTACATGCCGTTGTTTTCTCGCGTAAAGGTGCGCCGTTGTATGTATAGGGCCGTGAGAGTGTCCAGTGCTGACATATGTTTGCCCGGATGCAGGGACGAGCGGAGAAAGACTTGATTGCTCTCTGCAACTCGGCAGACCACATGAAGGCACATATCGTCCGCCCAGGCTACTTCTTCCCGTCCCTTCAGTACCCCGAAGACCGCAAGAATCAGCGCTCGAGCACGGCTCAGTGGCTCGACTATTACGTCCTCACTCCTCTGTATAAACTCCTCATACCGGGGGTCATTGTGCCAGTCGAGGACCTGGGACGGTTCACGGTCGGGCTCGCGAGTGGGCGCTGGGCGAACCAGGAGGTGTTCCAAAATAGGGACATGCTGAAGCTTGTGAAGGAGCTATAGGTTGCGTTCCCTTCAGCTCCTACGTGGTCTACTCTCCCCCTTCGGACAGAACCTGCTCATGATATTGTGAGGATGTAATGTGTCTGGCCACCCGATGTACCTCTGCCTTGCGCGACTATCTCACGTCGAGCTGAAGCAATATTGGTAGCAGTTTTGCTATGCTATTTTCAAGCACAACTTGGCCTTGGGAACTTGACCGTGCGTCTTTCTCTCATGTGGAACCTGCAGTTTCACAGAAGCTAGATTCATTGCTGAAGGATATTGCATTTGGATTCTCGCTGTTGTTGCAGAAGGTCTCGTGAGGCTCACAATGGTTAGGATGTACTTTTATGATGGACGAGAGCTGTCAGTGCCGAGATTTGAGCTTTGATCCGTAAGTGATGATTTACCCAAAGCATTTGGTTGCGGGATTTCTAGTGCGGTCATCTCGAGAGCCAGGTATTAAAGATCAGTCAATAACGGTGATGCATGGCTACGAAATTGCGTTACTCGCATGGGCATTGGGCGTACTGGTCGATGTGGCAGTACTTGCAACAATATTTTGCGCAATTTGTCATTCATTTGCGATATCCGGATCACTTGTTGCAATGGTGACGTGTCCATGTCTTTTTTGCAACTTGGCTTCAGGCTGATCGTCTAAGTAAGGTAAGTATGCCATCGCATGTCAAGTCTTATGTGACATACGCAGTAGGCTAACTGCGTTTTCGGTATGAGGCCGCTGGTGCAAGTGCGCCCCATTGGTCCAGTGGGCCACGTTTGCTATGATAAGACCTAGCATGGCTGCACGACCCTCTCCGTTCGTGCACCGGATGGTCTCAGTAACATTTCGGCAATCTTGCTTGCGCGGCCGAGATTACATTTGAGGATATGCTATCCCAGGTAATATAAAGCTTGGTTACGGGTGTGGGTGCGTCCTTGTACGTCACGCTCACCACAGAGACATGCTCATTCTTACTGTCTCCACGGTAGCTGGTCTTGCCATTTACCGTGCAGCCCTTGCAGACCCTGTCATAAACCATATCACCCTCCTTACTCGTCGGCCTGTTCCATCGTGGGCTTCCCCCCCGCCCGATGCAGCAAACAAGACCACTACTATCCTCCACAACAACTTCCTATCTTATCCACAAGAAGTCGCACGGCGCCTCGCCGAGAATGACGCGTGCATCTGGGCCCTCGGAAAGACGTCAAGTGGCATGAACGAGCAGGAGTACACCAAAATAACGCACGGGTACACGCTCGCGGCCGCGCAAGCCCTAAAGGACGCCAGTGCTGGGGACGGAGAAGGGAGATCAGCGCAGAAGCCGTTTCGGTTCGTATTCATTGTATTCATTAGCAGCGAGCTGGCCGACCCTGCAGCGGCATCATACATGCCCATGTTCACTCGCGTCAAGGTGCGGCCAGATTGAAATGCTCTGCATAGATGGCACCGTATGGCTAACGTCACCTTCGAATGCAGGGGAAAACGGAGAAGGATCTCGCTGACTTGTGCAATGGGGCGCAACACATGAAGGTGCACATCCTCCGTCCGGGTTATTTCTTCCCCTCTACCCAATATCCAGAAGATCGCCGAAATCAGCGCCCGAGGGGGGATGTCTTCCTCGATGCCTTTCTTTGACCCCGCTGTTCAAATATGTTGCGCCATCACTTTTTTCTCTGACAGAAGATTTGGCCCCCTTCTCGATTGAGATAGCTAAGGGTCGCTGGCCCGACCAAGAGCTCTTCAGGAATACAGACATGAGACAGCGTGCTAGGGAGGAATTATAATTCTCAGCCAACCTTATCATTCCTACACCACCATGCCATATAGCTGTTATTTGTTTTCGTTCAAGTGCTGTCAAGAGAGAGAGAGAGAGAGAGCGTATTAAGTAAGTACCGATAGCCTCCAGTTTAAGTCTGTAGTTCATATTCATATTCCAATGTGTATAAAGCAGAGCTTGAACAAATATATTCAGATCCACCAATCGCAATGCAATCCTGGCTATAGCTTTTGCTGCGGAATGTATATGTGGTATATGCTGAACTCGAGATTGTTGCGCTGCGCAACAAGAGGCGGCATCATAGCTGTGTACAGTGATACATACATGAAGTACGGATTGTCAGTCAGAACATGAGTTGTTTTGTGAGTTGGGTTTGAGATTGTTCACCTGAGTCTGATAAAGCGCTAGCAGTGTCGCAGTGACCATCCCTATATGAATTCATATGGCGCGGGGACGTCCCAATTTATCTTCCCGGGAGGAAAATACTCGGGGAGCAAACGATTGACAAGTTTAGCGTCCTCGAGTTGCGAAATCCACAGGAGTGCGATTCGATTGGTTGTTGCAAATAAGGCAGGTAGAGAGCGGAGCATAGCAGTCACGAAGTAGTGCATCCCGAACATGGTGTTCTTCCATGATATTTTCCGGAGCATGGTGCGAAACACGGGCTTAATGCAAAAGGTAATGATGAGATTAGGATGATCTCTGGTAATTCGAGCGAGATGTTCGTCGATGGCTGACCAGTCCACGTTCACAGCGACTATGAGGAATTGCCAGAATCCAAGACAGAGATGCTGGAGTTTGGTGTGCTCAGGGCCGACCTGCGACAGTACTTCGCACAAGGTAGTCCAAGATGAATGAAATGGACTGTCGGGGTCGGTGCTTGCCACCCCATTTAGGCCTGCCACTGTGTCGATACTCAGCTTTACCAGCTGGGTATTGTCTTTGATGCTACAACGCGACCCGGATTCCAAAGATCGGTCGTCATAGAAGACGAGCAGTGTGAGCTCTTCTAGTGCATCTCCGGCCATCTGAAGAATCGTATGCGTAGATGTGGTGTACTGCCCGGATGATATTGAGTACCCCATTGTGAGCACACGGAGACGGCATCCTCCTGCAAGTAAATAAGATGCGAGGGTGCTCTCTAAACCGATTGGAGACCATATGACCGTTTGTAATTGAGCTAGGCTAGCTGGTTCCAAAGTGTTCCGGAGGGAAATAGAATCATGAAAGATCTCTGATTGTAAGTTGCTGTAGAACGTCCCCCTCAACCTCCTCCACGCCCTCGTCATGCGAGTGGGGTGCCATACTGCTGACTTCCTATGTTCTGGCAAGGCCTCACAATTGGAAACCTGAAGAACCGAAAGGTGTGGGCACGCAGATAGGAATATCCGTAAGTCTGGATCTATGTATGGTACCCGATCCAGACGAAGAGTTTTCAACCTGAGGGTGAATCGTCGCAGGAGGTCCTGTGCTTCTCCCGTGAGCCAGAACCATTGGCCGAAGAGAAAAACCTCCTCAATCTGAGGTATCAACAGTAGAATTTGGATCCATTGATCACTGGAACAAGGTGGATGCGATCGACATGGTATCAGCCAAAGCTCGCGAATGTAATTTTTGATGTGTGGATGGTTTTTGCAAACGTCCTTGACACGATCACCAGCCTTGCGACTCCCAATTCTTACGGTGTGGAACAGGTGGGGACGTATGATTGACAGCCAGGACCTGCAGACAAGGCTACAAGTTGTAAGGGCATCCTGATCATCCCGCAAGTAACCCAATATCTCCTCCAAGGTTTCAGGTGGGACTCTGGGAGAGGGTGCGATCGGGTGTTCCGGAAGCTTGTTTCCAGATGATGGTGTCTGGCGGAGACTGTACACTATCAGATTTATGCATGAAACAAATTTATGAATCAGCTCACCAGAGAAAAGATCTCATGAGAGCTGGCATTGTTACTTGAACTAGATAGATATTCGATAGTGAAGGCTGCTGGGAAGATATACCGTTCAGTGGCGCCGGATGTGTGAAAGTTGGCTCGGTGACAAGTGGTTCATTACACGTGGACGCCAAGACATATATGTCGAACTGCCACCCTTTTTTCATTTTTAATTCTACTTGTTCATACTCCGTACCGAGAGATACATGTAGAGTGTAACGAAGGGATGAGATCACATATCACGGGCGGTATTCACCCAGACTCGTCTGTCCCCGCTGCGTCAGGTATTAGACCTAACGAGGGGGTTACGAGATTGTTGCATCAGGAAAACCACTCCGCACTAATTAGAACTACTTAGCCATAAATGTTGCTAATTAGCAGAATTAGCACTTCATACTAAGTAGTACAGTCCCCAATTAATTAGACACTTTAGTGCAATTATCTAGTACTTAGAACAGTATTAGGTGTCAAATAGTGGCAATATATCAAAGTATTGCCTCTGATACTTGACTAGAACACAACCCTCACCCCAACACTCGCTTGTAAGATTGGAAGTTGAATAGATGTAAGCTGGGGGGCTTGGCTATAGAGCTGGTAGGCTCAGAGTTGGTTCAGTAAGCAGACAAGTTGTCAAGGTATCATCCTTGACCCTAACCCTAACTCTAATCCCAAGACTCACTTGTGTGGCTTGGTAATTGCAAGAGAATAAGCTGGGCTTAGTTCTTGGGAGTGGTTAACTCAGAGGAAGAGTTGAGAGTAAGTAG